>NC_052487.1:923733-1223733 GCF_009730915.1 Dioscorea cayenensis subsp. rotundata
TCTTCACAGGTACACCTTCATACCTATCTATCTATATATATATTGACAATCTTTAAATGAAGGTGCTTGTTGTCTATTAATAAAATAATAATAATTAGTAAGATTTTACATGTGTTTGGTCTATATGAATGTTTATCTTGGAATTTATGAATCCTTTTCAATTTTAATATGTTTCATTTGACTTGAAAAAAATAATATTTTTAGAAAAAATTATCCTAAATTTGAAACATCTTGAATTTGAAATGTCTCAAGTATCTAATAATTTAATAATTATATATGTATAAATAAAATAAATAATATAAATAATTTTTCACATATTTCGACTATTTGTAAAATGATCATATATATAGTTGATGGACCTAAATGGTATAATAAATAAATAAATCAACTTAGAAGCATTAATAAAACTAAAAATTTATCTAAAATTGGCCTGTTCTTTAGCAAGTTAGGCTCTGAGATTAAATAGGCTCTTGCCTCTGTAGTTTGACTTTCAATAAATATAATATATGGATCATCAATGATTTGATTTATCATTATAAATTTTTAGAATTTCTTTGGCTGTTCATAACATAAATTATACTTATTCCTTTATTTAAATCCAATTTTTAAATGTAAATTAACTTAATACATCGTAGTCAAGTTAATATTTATATAAAACAATAATATAAAAATACGCACTAAAGAATAAATAATATCCCAAATGAAACCCAAAATAATAACTAATACAACCTCGGGTAATAGAAGGTTGTTATACTTTTATCAAGCATAAAATTAATTGTACCTAATTATATGCACCACTGCACCAGGTACAAAATAACTCCATCGAAGATCAATCGTTACGTATACATGCACCGAAACTGTAGCCAGTCATTTCATAGTAATTTATGCCTATTTTATCTTCATTAGCTCTAACTTTATGACTCTTTTCTAGGCACAATAAATAATTATGTATACATATATATAATTGATTGTAAGTGATATGTGGCCGCTAATGCAAGTAGTAACATTATTACATAAATTCCGAGAGATGAAATTGTGTAGTTGATAATTTTAACATCCTCTAGTTTTATAATATATTATTATTCGTCAAATATCTTCTGTGGTCCCTTGCATTTATCTTATTATTATTAAATATAATTTATCCAATTATCCTAAAGAAAATTATATTATCTTTGAAGGGTAAATGTTTCAAGGACAGTTTGATTATTTATCCCTTTATTCAAAGAAAATAAATATCTTGTTTTTAGTTTTTAATTTAATATGTTTATCATAGTTTTTATTAATAAAAATAGTGTAAGCTACCCACTATATATTTTTATTCCAAAATAAAATATAATTATTTATTCGACCTCTAATTTAAATCAAGATAAAGTCCTAATTCACTAATTCATTTGTTAGTTTTTTTTGTAATAAAAGCTGATATAACAAAACAAAGAATAAATAATAAATAAAATAAAACTAGGAATGGAGAAAACTGAAATAATTTATGTATTTAGCTAAGAGCCAGACAGGACACCTCTCGTTCTCCTTTCTAAAATTGGTAATGAAAAGGAGTTTATCATTGCATGCCAAGCAGAAATCATTGTAATCGTGTATCTTTCTGCCCCGCCTGCTGCTTCGGCTGTCAGACGCTTGTTCTTTCGCTTTGCTCGTCGCATACCCACTCAGATACCACGCCGAAGCTGGGTGAGACTGCGACCAGGTCTTGATTTGATTAGAGGTCGAATAAATAATTATATTTTGTTTTTGGAATAAAAAATATCAGGTGGGTAACACACTATTTTTATTAATAAAAAACTAACATGATAAACATATTAAATTAAAAAACTAAAAACAAGATGTTATTTTCTTTGAATAAAGGGATAAATAATCAGAAACTTCATCCCTTGAAACATTGCCCTTCAAAGATAATACCAAATTTTCTTTTGGGATAGTGGATAAATTATATTTATTAATAATAAGATAAATGCAAGGGACCACAAGAAGATATTTGACGAAATAATAATAACAATAACAAAAACTAGAGAGGATGTTAAGAATATCAACTACAATTTCATCTCTCAGGTTATGTAATAATGTTACTACTTACATACTAGCATGCATATCACTTACAATAACAATTATATAAAAATGTATACATAATTATTTATTGTACTAGAAAATCATAAAGTTGAGCTAATGAAGATAAAATAGGCATAAATTATATAAAATGACTATTTCCGGTTCATGTATACATAATATATGATTAATCTTCAATGGAATTATTTATACTAGTGCAGCAGTAGTGCATATAATTAAGTACAATTAATTTTATGTGATAAAGTATAACAACGCTACCTTACTGAGTTGTATTAGTTGTTATTTTGGGTTTGTTGGAATATTATTTATTCTTTAGTGCATATTTTTTATATTATTGTTTATATAAATATTAACTTGACTACGTGTATTAAGTTAATTTACATTTAAAAAATTATTGGATTTAGAATTTTTTTTTTAAAGAATAAGTATAATTTATGTTATGAACAACAAAAAAGAAAATTCTAAAAAATTTATAATGATGTAAATCAAATAATTGATGATCCATATGTATATTTATTTAATGAAAGTCAAACTACGAGGCAAACCTATTTAAATCTCCCAAACCTAACTTGCCCTAAGAGCAAGCCAATTTTAGATGGAAATTTTTAGTTTTATTAATGCTTCTAGAAAGTTGAGTTGTTTATTTGTTATACCATTGAGTCACGTCAACTATATACTTATGATCATTTACAAATAGTCGAAAATATGTGAAAAATTATTTATATTATTTATTTTATTTATACATATATAATTATTAGGTGTAGATACTTGAGACATTCAAATTTCAAGATGTTTAAATTTGGGATGATTTTTTTTTCTAAAATATTATTTTTTTCAAGTCAAAATGAAAACATGGTAAAATTGAAAAAGTTCATAGAAATTCCAAGATAAGCATTCATATGAACCAAACACATGTTTGCTTGTAAAAATGCCACTAATTATTATTATTATTTTTATTAATAGACAACAAGCACCTTCATTTAAAGATTGTCAATATATATATAGATAGATAGGTATGAAGGTGTACCTGTGACTTATTGACCTCAAGATATTAATAGTTAATTATGGTAAAAAGTGATTTGGATATATATATTTATATCTGTTTTGTTATTTTAATATAGTTTTGGTTTATCTAATTTAAAAAAATTAAAAATTAAAAACAAAGAATGAAGAAGAAGAGCATAATACTTAATAATGTGATAAAGTGGATAGTTTTATTTTATTTAATTTTAAATTCATTGAATCCCTTGATATGGGACCCGGATTGTTATTTATCATGTCTTTCATCAGAGTGATTATTGAAAAGATAAATAAAAAAAAACCCCTGAGAATGTTTCAGAATTTACCTAAATTACCTTTGCGGTCATGTTGGATGCCATGCAACGTGATAAAGTAAATTGAGGGTGTTGTTGTTGGGTTTTAGATTATATTTTTATTTATTTAGTTTATTAGTTTAAAAATTCAAATAAAAATGAATTATTTAGTGAATTGTAGTGATTATTTGATTGTGAGAGAGTAATGCTATTCTTATAATACGAACTTTACTTAATTGCTCTCCTCAATTATGTGGATGTTATTTAGCATCCATAACACACTCTCTCTCCTAATCAATCTTTCAAAATAAATAAATTTTTAATTCTATCTCAATTAAAAAAACAATTATTTTAATTTTTAGGTGGTCATGTTTCAATCATTCCAAAAAAAGAAAATATTTGTGACATCAAGAGTGTTTTTAAGAACCCAACAAGGAAATCTTCCACCTACTCTCCTCCCTCATCTAAAAGACAAGATTAGATCTAGATTAAGTTTTTTTCTTTTTTTTTTTTAAAATATATTTAATTTGAGTGGCAGATCGAATAGGGGAGAGAGAGTGCATCCATGTTATTCATGAGAGTAATTCGGCAATACTATTTTGTAATAAATTAGGATTTGAACTTTCAATTTTTGATTTGAAAGAGGAATAAAATACATATTTTTTAATTGTAAGAATGGTTGTCTATATTTCTATGTGAAATTATGGATACGGTGGATTTTATTAATTAGTTGTTATATTAGTACATTAAAATAATAGTAATATTTGATTCATTATTGATAATAGCGTTAATCAATGTAAATATTAACTTGAGTAAGTGTATCTTTTCAAAAAAAAAAAAAAACTTGAGTAAGTATATTAAATTAATTTATAATTAAAAAGAATCAATGGATTTAGATTTTTTTTTTTTGTTAAGAAAATTTTTAGTTTAAGTCATGAAAACACAGCACAAAACTCGAATGAAATTTTTAATAATGTGAATCAAATAATTTATGATCCATTTGTATATTTATTTTAAAAAAAAGTCAAACTTTAAACGTACTTATTTAAATTTCCTAAACCTTACTAACCCTGAGGCTAATTAAGCCAGTTGTACTTATTGTTTATTTTATTTAATAATCGGTGGTTTATCTTTTTATAATAATAATAATAATAATAATAATAATAATAATAATAAACTAATTAAGCCAGTTTTAGTGGGGAACCACGCTATTTGGGTTGATTAAATATTCATGCCTGGTCTCAATTATTCATGATTTAAAAATGCATTTTTCAGAACCATTAAATTAATTCACAATGTGGATTAGATGGGAATAAGAAAAATTAGTTCACCTGTGACGTATATAAAAAGTAATTTAAAACTTCATAGCACTTGCTTACATAGTGATGTAAATTAATTAAGACCGTGGCTTTAAACAGAATTAGTAAATTTAAATTAAAAGCAAATGTGGAAATTCATATATAACAAGGTAGGCAGCTGAACTTGGGTGGCGGTGAGATTGGGACATTTTCTTAATTTGATAAAAGATTGAATGAATAATATTATATTTTGCTGGAATAGAAAATATGAGGTAACACTATTTTTATTAATAAAAATACTAATGTGATAAACATATTAAATTAAAAAAAAATAATTGAATGATGGTGGTCTGTGGTCTTAAATATTAATTCCCTTAACAAAACTTTATGGCAATAAACTCCCATGCTCAAAATAAAAATTTTCAACTAACTTAGCTGGAACAACAAGATGTTATATATGGATAATTTGTTAAGCCTAGGCTATACCATAGTTAAATTTTATAGTAACATATGTGCTTTGTTATGTGTCGTTTGAAATAAATGGCCATTTATTTTTCAATTGTCCTATTGCCTCCAGCAAGAATTAGGTTATTCTATTTATTTCTTCTTAATATCGTCAGTCTCTCTGTTCTTAAAAAGGTTTGGTCTGCTATAAGAAAATAGGGTCTTTAGGTTTATATAATTTTGAAAACCTTATTATTCGTGCAATTAATTTGTTGAAATATTTGGATAGAACAAAACAACGGCATCTTCACTAACACAACCTTTCTATTTGTACAATTAATTATATCTTTACTACCAGGCTTAATGTATCTCTAAAAGCAAACAAAAATAAAATTTGAGGAATATATGTCAATAATCAAAAGAAGTCTCAACTTAACCCGCCACTTTACATTTGATGCAAACAAATCTCCCACCAGCATTAGACTGAATCATAGCGGTCTCCAGATCGATCTTTGAGACTTTAATGTTTGATGGATCACCTTGTATGATTGCGTTGTTTTTTAGTTATCTTGCCAATTTTCTCCTTCCATTGAAGTTGGATGCATAGATCTTTTCTCAGTTTAGTTTTTCGTCTCAATATGTTTTGTCTTAATCTTTTGTTTGTGTGGTTTTACGAATGTTTTGTTGTTAGTCTCTTGTTTACCTTGTACTTGTGATTTTTTTTAATAAATTGAGCGTTATTTAGCTTATACATATATATAATGCCCATACATTGTGCAAAAGAAACAAAATCTATTCATTTGAATGAAAAGTTTTTTTTTGTTTTTTGTTTTTTTTTGTTTTTTTAAGATTTCATCAGAGATTTCAATTAAAAAAAGGTAGATAAGATTTCATCAGAGATTTCAACTTTTTGGAAAAAGGCAGATAGGATTTCATCAGAGATTTTAACTCTTCACAGCATTGTCCTTCGGTACGGACAATAATTAATTGAGTAGACGCAACTTCAATATATAATAAAAAAAATTTACCGAAGAAAATGACAGTCAGCTGGCAATTAACTATTTGACTGGTTGTATGGGCTCTATATAAAGGGTGCCACAATGGAAGCTAATTCCTCACCCTTGAGAGTTGCAAACCAGAAAGAATTAGTTGTAACTCCTTAGGTTTGCAAGCTTGCATTATCAAAAGATCCGCAATGGCTAGCATTAATGGCGTTGCCGTTGATCATCAAAAGGGAAACAAGGCCAGCGTGCTAGCCTTAGGCACTGCCAACCCTCCCAATATTGTATATCAGGATACATTTGCTGATTACTTCTTCAGAGTCACCAATAGTGAGGACAAGGTTGAGCTCAAGGAGAAGCTCAAGCGTGTCTGTAAGTACATATATATATATATATATATATTATGATCATTCTTTGATAAAACATTAAAACTCAATGCACGCATGAATCAATGCAAAAGGTGGCATGCTTGTGTGGTTAGTTTCTAACAAGTTAACAATTAATGGATGAAGGTGAGAAGTCAATGATCAGAAAGAGACACTTCTTCCTGAATGAAGAGAAGCTGAAGGAGCACCCCAATCTGTGTTCCTTCATGGATCACCCATCACTGAACACCAGGCATGACATTATGGTTGAAGAGGTGCCAAAACTTGGAGAGAAGGCAGTCATCAAAGCTCTGGAGGAATGGGGACGTCCACGTTCTGAAATCACTCACATCATCTTCTGCAGCACCGGCGGTGTCGACATGCCCGGCGCCGACTACAAGATCATCAAGCTCCTCGGCCTCTCTCCATCCACCAAACGTGTCATGCTCTACAGCCAAGGTTGTTTTGCTGGCGGCACTGTGCTACGTATAGCCAAAGACCTGGCCGAGAACAACGAGAACTCTCGTGTGCTTATTGTATGCTCAGAGTTGACAGCCATCTTCTTCCGTGGCCCAAGTGATGCCAAAGAAGACTTTAACAATTTGGTTGGACAAGCCATCTCCGGTGATGGTGCTGCTGCAGTAGTGATCGGAGCTAATCCTATTCCGGCAGTTGAGACTCCATTCTTTGAAATAGTGTCTACAGACCAAGTCATTCTTCCTGACAGTGATGGTTGCATTGAGGGTCACTTGAGGGAAGTTGGACTCATGTATAATTTAAATAACCAAGTTCCTAACATTATTGGTAACAATATAGAGAAGATTATGGTCAAGGTGTTCTCGGCACTTGGCATTTCGGATTGGAACTCGTTGTTCTTTATCACTCATCCTGGAGGACGTGCCATTCTGGATAAGATCCAAGAGAAGTTGGAGCTGAAGCAGGAGAAGATGAGAGCTGTGTTGCATGTGCTTGGGCAGTATGGGAACATGTCTAGCGCTAGTGTCTTCTTCGTCATGGATGAGATGAGGAAGCATTCGATTGAGAACGGGCTCCACACGGCCGGTGAGGGGCTTGACTATGGAGTGCTCCATGCCATGGGACCAGGGCTAACCGTGGAGACTGTTGTGCTTCATGCGCCATGTCTTCATGGCTTCTCCAATATATATCAAAATTAATTAAAGCAGAAATTAGATGAAATTGTTTTACTTGCATTACTTGTATTGTTCTTTAATTTGCTCCCTTTGATTTCATGAATTGAATAATAAATGAAAGAAATAATGTCTTTATTTGTGGAGTGGCTAGCATTCATTATCGAACCTACATTTATAGAGGAATTTTGTTTTATAAAAGTCAATAAATAATAATTTATTAAAAAAAAGAAAAGAAAGAGACAGGTCTAAGTGGAGTAGTACCAAACATCTAATCAACACCATATATAATATAGACATAAATAATGGAAAGTGACTGACTATAAAGAATCATATAATTATAAATTTAAAAAATAGAATAAATTAATTACTATATACATTAAATCGATTTTAGTTTTAAATTTTTAATAAATCATAATCCCATGGGCATATATATAATACATATAATATTTTTAAAATTATATATATAAGTAGTTTATGAGTTTTTAAAATACTTTAAACTAAAAAATATATATTTTTCACAAAATATAAAATTGCAAACGAACTTAGAATTTGTTTCTAATTTAGATATGGATTAGAAACATATTCATTTCTAAATTAGAAACTAATTAGAAATAGAGTTGAATTCCGGTTCAACGTTAGAGACAGAACTATATTCTATTTTTAATTTACAATGAATGTGTTAATAAATAGAAAAAATTCAGTTTCTAAATTTTGGTTTGTAATCCAACAGTTTCTTGTAGTGTCAGTTCATATCTATATTTTTAAAATTCATATTTGATTTATATAAAATACTTTAAAATATCAACATTAACAAAAATGATTATAATATTTCTTTTCTGTTAATCTTTTAATCGCGATATACCTGCCACTTTCACAAGATCTTCTAAGTCCATCCATACAGAATTTTATACTCTATATGGACATATATACACACTTTATGTTAGTTATAATTAAGGTTATCATTGGATGAACAGTGTGTACATTGTCCTCCTGGGCTTGATAATGATCTTTGTTGTCCTACGTCTAATTCTCATGGGCCTGAATCTATGAATGGGCGAAATTCTGAGGCAATTCCACTTCATGGGCTATTATTACTTACGGTACATGTCTTGTAATATCCTGCACCATACTGTTAAGAACACCTCTTATAGTTGTGGGTCAAGATTATTATTTATTATTTTTATTTTAGGTGTTTGGTCTCTCATGTTAGTTGATCACATAGAAAAATTAAATTAACACTTCAATTAGATGCCACTAAGGCAATAAGTCTCTAAAAAACCAAGGAGGAAGGACTATGATGAGAATGTCATGAATTTTACTGAAGATCACCGCACAATCGATACTCTCCACACAAATACTTCTCTAATATATTGAGATTTCAGTTCCAATCAACAAAAACTAAAAGATCAAGCATCAAATCAACTAATCAAAGTCACAATTTCCAAATAAGCAAGCAAACAAAGAAATCAAGCTCACAGAGCTCAAGGTTTGATGAAATCAAACAAAATTACAGTAAGATAAATAAGAACCACTTTCCTCCTGTCGAGGTCACCGGAGACGATCCCCGGAAAGTTCAATCAGGCCCAAGTTTCTACTTTCTTCTTCTTCTTCCCTTCTTTTCCAAACCCTCACTTCCTTTTTATATCTCTTTGTGCCTTGTGATTAGCTTTTCTAGCTAATCACATCCCCATGAGTTCTAACATATCCTTCTGCCACGGGATCATCTCTCATTATCATATACTCATTAGTCACAACAGAGAACAATATTATAAAAGATTTTATTGGTGATGGTTGTAAATTTGTGGCTAATAAAGAAAAGGTATCTCATAAATTCAACTTTTGTGTTTACTTTAGAGTAAACAACAAATTCAATTTTTTTTGGAATTCTCCTTATTAGAACTACTTATTTGTTAGAATAGTCATCTTGAACATTCATTATTTTATTAGAACGAAGTTGAGGGTTTTCACACCCAATTTCAACAGCCTACTTTGAAGAAATTGTTATCAATCTTCTATCTTGAAATTAAAGAAAACTATATTTATAAAATTAATTGCTATGAGCAAATGTGGTCTTTATTTCACCGTAGCTTTATTAGTATATTTAGTAAAATTATGCTTTTAGATATTTAGGTTGTTGATATTATCAAAAGTAAATACCTTCTTTTAACGATTATTTCTTAGGAACACCCCTTAGGTTTGTTACCCATCATAGTTTCGGATTGCTTTTTATATTAATTTTTTGAGATATTATTCCGTATCATATGTAATCACTTTTTATTTTAATATATGTTCATGACTTACTTAATTTAAAAAAAAAAAATAAAGTGATTATGAAATAGGTAGCCTCCACGAGTGCCAGTGGAACTTTCTCACTTTGAATTTTTCAAAAAATTAAAAGGAGCATCAAAACCACATGTTTTTCTTGGCAAAATTGAAGTATATGATATTGAAATTGATAGTGAGTAGTATAACATGGTATATTTGTGTGTGTATATATATGTATTACTTATGATGCTAAAATTAAAAGTAAACTTTGTGTTGGGAGAATAGTCTAGAAAACGCCAACTCGCATGTTTGGTTGAGGGATATTTATATAGAATTAAGGGAATTGTTCAAATATTAATATGGAGGAAAAAAAGTTTATTTACATTGATTAAAGTTTGGTTTTAATTAATATTAATAAAAAAATGAAATATTTTAAAATTTAAAATTTATTTTTCTAAATGTTTCATTCGGTATAAATATTAATTTTTTTAAAACATTGATTCTTAAATATTTTTATATAAAAAATTATTTTTTTATAAAAACATTTAAATAGTAAACCTTTTAAGATTGACGCTATAATTGAAAAATATATATTTATAAATCTCATTTTTGCCAATAACTTTTGATCTATTGGTAAGAGATCTCTTGCATAGGGTGTGTCATTGTTAAAAAGATGGTTTGAATTTTAGCTCACCTAAGGTGAAGGTATTAGTGTGCTGAGGTAATTTCACATCTATGTATATCTCTGCCGTGATTTATATATATATATATATATAAATCTTATTTTTAAGATGAGAAACCGATCATGACACTTGAAATCAATCATTAAAAAAAGTTTAAAATAAATAATAGTAATTATTATTTGATATAAATAAATAAATAAACTACAAAATATATTTTAAAAACTACTAAGAAGTGGATAAAAAACAAAATATATATCATATGCAAAAAGAAAAACAAATTAGCCTTTTAAAAAAAATTAGCATGCTGAGAAAAATTAGAACCATCAATTTTTACAAAAGTCGACAAACGACAAATCAAAGGACAAACGGGTATGGAGGTGCACCAGTTACGGTGACTTGAATGACCTTCTGGGAATAATCCCCCCGCCATGCAACTCTGGAGGGGAGAACGAGAGGTAATCCTCACACATAACTCCCACAGGGGACCCTAAATATGAATTGTAATATGAGAGGTTCGAACCATCAAATTCATCCTTAAAAGAATACAATATAGATATTAAGCTATTCAGAGTCCTTTTGTGACAGGTACGTATATAATACATTGAAAATACTAATAAGGATGTGTTTTTAATTTGTAGATTCTTGAAAATTTGATTAATTATGTGTATGCCTTTGAAGAAAACCAAATATCACCTAGATAGTATATCTTTGAAAATTTTTTCTATCTATTTATTTGCATATATACTTTTCTATTCTTAAAACATTATTAATATATATTATAAATTATATGAATATTATTTAAATTTATAACCTACATGCCCCGAACCACAAATCTTCTTCAGTCTAATATTTAAAAAAAAAAATAAGAACATATACGCAATGATTATTTATTTATTTAATATTTATAATATAATTTAACAATGTAGGTAAAGGCTGAGGAATATTCAGTATATGTATCTTATATAATGATAATATAAAAAAAATAATAAAACTTGGAAAGGTACACGAAGGGGTTGGTGAGATGGGCCCCCGGTGGGCTAGCTTTATTCGTTCAAAATATTGAATTTCATAATTTCGGTCATGTTCAATGGTTGTTAAGTCACTGCTCAAGGGCTGCGCCTGCCTATGAAGGACCTATATAAGGGAGGGAGGGCAGTGGTGCAACATATCTGCACACCATTAGGAGCTTCAAATCAGAAGATATATATATATTTATATTTATTGATATATATATCTTCAAAGGATCAACAATGGTGAGCAATGGTGCAGCAGATGATCATCATCACAAGAAAAACAAGGCTGGTGGCTTGGCTAGCGTGCTAGCACTAGCCACTGCCAACCCACCCAACGTTGTCTATCAGGACAACTTTCCTGATTACTTCTTCAGTGTCACCAACAGTGAGCACATGGTTGAGCTCAAGGAAAAGCTCAAGCGTGTCTGTAAGTATATATATATATACATACATATATATATTCTTATGATTATTATTTGATAAATAAATTAATATGCCTTGCATGCCTGACATGGTTAACAATTAATGGATGAAGGTGACAAGTCTATGATCAAGAAGAGACACTTCTACTTGAATGAAGAGAAGCTGAAGGAGCACCCAAATCTCTGCGCCTTCATGGATCAATCTTCACTAGACACCAGGCATGATATAGTGATTGAAGAGGTTCCAAAGCTGGGAGCAAAGGCAGCCACCAAAGCTCTAGAGGAATGGGGACGTCCACGTTCTGAAATCACTCACATCATCTTCTGCAGCACCGGCGGTGTCGACTTGCCCGGTGCCGACTACCGGATCATCAAGCTCCTCGGCCTCTCTCCATCCACCAAGCGTGTCATGCTCTACAGCCAGGGATGTTTCGCTGGTGGCACAGTGCTACGTATAGCTAAAGACCTGGCTGAGAACAACGAGAACGCTCGTATACTTATTGTATGCTCGGAATCAACAGTGATTTCCTTCCGTGGACCCAGTGAGGCCAACGAGCACTTTGATAATCTGGTCGGACAAGCCATCTTTGCCGACGGCGCAGCCTCGCTGGTGATCGGAGCCAAACCTATCCCTGGTGTTGAGAATCCGTTCTTTGAAATAGTGTCCAATGACCAGTATATCATCCCTGAGAGTGATGGGTTTATTGGTGGTCATTTGAGAGAAGTAGGCTTGACTTTCTACTTGCACAGCCAAGTGCCAAGCACTATAGGCAGGAACATAGAGAAAACTCTTGTGAAGGCTTTCTCACCACTGGGTATCTCAGACTGGAACTCCTTGTTCTATATAACTCATCCTGGTGGGCGAGCCATTTTGGATAAGGTCGAAGAGAAGCTAGAGCTTAAGCCAGAGAAGATGAGAGCTACACGCCATGTTCTTAGTGAATATGGGAATATGTCTAGCCCCAGTGTCTTCTTCATCATGGATGAGATGAGAAAACGGTCGATGGCTGATGGCCTGCGCACCGCCGGAGAAGGTCTTGACTATGGAGTGCTCCATGGTTTGGGTCCTGGGATCACTGTAGAGACTGTTGTCCTTCATGCACTCCCTCTGCCACCTTCCTCTAAAGAAAACTGATTCTTCATCCGATTTTAGTTTAAATAAATTAAGTCCTTTGATGTTGCAGCGTGTTTTATTTACTAAAATCAAATGTTAATGTAAGAATTTAATGAATAAAAAGTTTTCTTTTATATGTATGTTTCGAGCTTTGAGTTTTAGAACTTTTTAAATTAATACATGTCAGCATAAAAATGAGTTAATATATGTTGGAAATATAGTACCACATCGGTTGTGTAATAAAAATGTAATGGGTTTATATATAGGTATAGAGGTTGAGCCACAAAGTCAATATATTTACGTAGCTCACTTGTATCACATGTATATTAGCTTGTATTCTTATTACGTAGCTGACTTGTATGTATCACACATATATATATATATATATATTAGCTTGTATTCTTATTCTTGTTGTTTCACATCCTAGTATGACATGTACAGGTTATTCTTGTTGTTTCTAACTAATTTATCTTCATCATTAATTTATATTTTTTTAAAAATTAGATAAATTACTTAAATTAAATTAAAAAAATACAAAGATTACAAAGAGAGACATATATTATAGAGTAAAAGTGAAAATTACAGACATTTACTTGAATGTGAAAATATATATAAAAAAAAAGTCCCCGAAAATAAATGATGGGTGTTCATCTCCTGGGGTAACATCATATATTGCTAGTCTCCATGTTTATTGAACTACAGAACTTAATATAAAATAATGATTTTTTAAATAATAAAGCTCATTGATAAGTATGCGGCACTCTGGAATACCAACTCATCTTGTAGACATAGTCC
This sequence comes from Dioscorea cayenensis subsp. rotundata, assembly GCF_009730915.1. Taxonomy (NCBI): domain Eukaryota; kingdom Viridiplantae; phylum Streptophyta; class Magnoliopsida; order Dioscoreales; family Dioscoreaceae; genus Dioscorea; species Dioscorea cayenensis. The sequence goes on from NC_052487.1 coordinate 937,677, forward strand.
GACTTTACATCCATAATAAGAGTTCATCTATGACAATAAAAATATATTGAAATTAGCATTAACAACAACATCATGAAGAATCAAAGTCTATGAGAGAGAAAGACTTTCACACTCTGTCTAAGATATATATATATATATATATATAATTGCAATTTTCTTTTATAAAGAAAGAAGCATGAAGTGAATGCCTCAGTAGAAAAAGCAATCGTAGAACACTAATTTCCAAGTTGAATATAGACTACATGCTATTTTATTGTTTGTTTTATATGTTGAATAAATTAATATGCGTAAAAGACCTGGAGTCATAAATCACAAAAAAATAAATAAATAAATAAATCACTTGCAGCAGCGGTAACAAAACCATACAAAAGCACTGACTTCAGATCACTTACAATAGTCCTGAGTGAGGACTAGATTTTTCTCCATAACGACAGTGCCCCCTTTGCCTTTTCTTCTCAAAACTAGTAATCATGATATTATAAAATTTTAATTTTCTACATTTCATTAATATTAATTTCAAACTGAAGAACTTTCCTTCTTTGTTGCTAACTTGTAGTGCCTTTTCTTGCCCAAATTAGTAATCATGATATTATAAATTTTTTTATTTTCTACACTATTAATCTTAATTTCAAACTGAAGAGCTTCCCTTCTCTTTGTCTAACTTGTAGTGTCCGGACTCACTATTTTTTTTTGTCTTCTCGCTTTGTGTACATTAGAGGATTTTCAACACATGTGTTTTTTTCTTCTCAATTTTACTAAATAAGATTGGTAAAGAGTGTGAAATATATTGGAAATCATATATGCTAGCCTAGACAAGCAGAGGCTGAATTAGGGGGTTGTTGATCAAGATTGAAGTCCAGACTTATGGCTCCGTACTAGTCATGGATAAGATATTATATTTTGGAGTAAAAGCTAATTGGTATAGGTGAAAAGTCTCAAATGTGAGGCTTGCTTTTTAATAGAGAAATACGTGATGGATTCAAGGAATTTAAGTCACCTTTTTTTATTTTGACACAATAGTTATCTTGCTTATTTATTTATTTATTTACAAAAAAAAAAACTATATGATAAATCTACTATATATATATGCAAGACCTTTTTCGCATGTTGTATAATATTACAAAGATTACATTAAAAGGGCCGTTTGGTTAGCGGTAATATTTTCAGATTACCACGTGTTACGTGGTACACGTGGTAATTTGAAAATATTACCATATTTGGCATTACACCGGTGATAATCTAGATAACAATATCACATTACCAACTTATAAATATTACCAAGAAAGTTGGTAATCCTATTACTACCAAATTTGATGTCTATCTTGGATTACCATGGTAATTTTATAACTTTTTATATTTTAGTAAATTGATTACCATGACAACCAAACACAGCAATGAACAATGAACTATTCCCGATAATAAGAGTTTCCAACCAAACATGTTTATATCAAATTACCGCAATATTAATTTGATTCCATTTAGTCCCTATACTTTCCCAATTAGTGCAATAAGGTCTAACACTTGACGGTGTTAAGTTTACCGTTCCTTTTAATTGATGTGGCACCTACGTGGCTTTTTTTTTTAATAAAATGTTAATAAAAATGTTAATCGGGTTTGGATCCTCACTTACACACGGATCCACCCGATTTCATCTCCCCCACCCGCATCCACACCCTACTGATCTCCATCCTCCGCTTCCCTCTCAGTCTTCGAGCGCTCACTACCATCCGTAACCTAGCAATCCACTCGTGCAAAGCCCTTGTCTTCCCAGTTGAGCATCCACTCACAAACAAACCTCTTATCTTCCTGACCTATGTGATGTTTATGCTCCTCATTTTTCTCTATTTGATCTGACAATTAAAACCTAAATTTTAGGATCCACCCAATATCATCTCCCCCATCCGCATCCAACACCCCACTAACCTCCACCCTCCGTCTTCCTCTTGTTATCCGAGCACTCATCACCACCCTCGAACTAGAAGGCCACTAGTGCAAAGCCCTTGTCTTCCTGGTCGGACAACAACTCGCAGACAAACTCCCTTCTCTTCCCTACCTAGGTGATCAATATAGTTTATGTTTCTCAATTATCTCTACTTGATCGGACAAATAAAAAACCTAAATGTTTTGTATTAGATTGTGTGAAACTCCTTACTTGCATAGGTTTGTTTTTTCTGCTTGTTTATGTTCTTTATAAATCAATAATTCTTAATTGATGAAGTGTTAATATGGACCGAGATAATATGGAAGAAATAAGTAACATCAATTGATGAAGTGTTAATCAGCATAATTTTTCATCAAATCTGCATACCATTGTTGGTTTTTTAAAGGAATAAGCTAAAATAAAAAGTAATAATTTAACTCAATTGAATAATAGAATCTTATATAGCAGTACTATAGTACATACAATGAAGAAAATCATAATTCGCCTTCAAACATATTTACCTTATTTTTATGAATATCTTCCTAAGATTAATTCGAGATTTGCATCTTTCTAATGTGATTTGATTTTCTTATTATGCTTTACGACATATTTTGCTTTTTAATGTCTTTGGTTATATGATATTCTGAGGATGGCTTCTGATTCTAAACACCCAAGAAATGCATGCAAGAATATATATATATATATATATATATGAACTTGAACTTAGTAACTTATTAAGAGACAATATAATGGCATACAAAAATATCATGTGTTAGTAATATATATATATATAGTGCTAGATCTGATAAAAACTCACCACTTACATAATTTTTTTGAACCATATATATGTATTTAATTGGTGTTTTTTTGATTTTTTTGTAATTTATACTTTTTTCTGAGATGGATGTAAGTTCTTATTTTGAGTAAATTGTTATGTTATGGTTTTTTATTGAAAAGCTAATCTATTGATTGTTGTTAAATTTTTTAATTTGTGAACAATGGAATGCATTATTCTGTTATGGTTTCTAATCAAAAGCTAATCTTTTGCTTGCTATTGATCTTCTTAATTTGTCATGTTATAGTTTATTAGTACCTAGTTTGAAAGCTTATCCTTTGATTCTTATGGTTTATGATCAAATCTATTAAATATTTTTAAACTTTTAAACTTTGATTCTTATGGTTTATGAGTCAGAATTTGGGTGCCGCTTATATATATATATATATAGTGGCATGGTTTATGTTAATGTATTTCTAATTGAATTTGTTTGGTATAGGATTTTTGTGTGTTGTTGTGTGTATTGATGCAAAGTTTTGTCCTGTTTAAATTGCTCTTAACTTGAATTTATTTCTTACAGGATGGCTGCATGGTATGAATATACTATCAAGTATCATCATGGGGGAGTATTAATGACAGAAGGAGGTGTTGAATATGTTAATGGGGGTATGGTTGAATATGCAATAGATATTGACAAACTATGTCATTGGGATTTATTGGATGATGTGAAGAAGATAGGGTGTGATATTAAAAAGGATATCAGGCTGTCATATAAGAATGATGAGGGAACAGTAATAAGTATTAATGGTGATCAGGCTATTCTCAGTTTGACTGAGCATTTGAGGGCACATAGGACAGTAGACATTTACATTGAAAGTGGAGATGTGAGGCATGATATGAAGTTGCCAAAAGCCTTGTTGTCTGACTCTGATTCTAATAGTGATGTAAGGCAGGATGCTGATAGTGACAACAATAGTGCCTCAAACAAAGATGATGAAGAAAGATTGGTGGTTGTTCCCTTTGTAAATTACACTTCAGATGTAGATGAGGAAACTGAACAGGCGAGGGTTAAACTTAGAGGATATGTCCATATGAAGAAAAAAATAAAAGGGCGAGATGGTGCAGGACAGTTTAATAATAATGAAGAAGGTCCTTCTAAAAACACATTAAAAGCTTTTCCTGATGAGATCGAGAAGGTTACTGGCCATGAAAGTGATTATATAACCTCATCAGATCCTGGAAGTTATGAAGACACGAGTGATGGCTCAGATGCAGATGAAGCAAGAAGGCATAGGTCAACAAAGAGTTACTATGATCCTAATGTGCAGTTGGAGGATTTTTTCATAGGCCTTGCTTTTCATGAACTGAAATTGTTTAAGGATGAGCTAATTGAATTTTCAACTAGGAAAGGATTTGAATTTAAATACATAAAAAATGATGCAACTAGAGTGAGGGCCAACTGTTCTATGAAGGGATGCAAATGGATGATTTTGTGTTCTTGGTGCAGTGGAAAGAAAGAGTATGTCATAAAGAATTATGTGGCAGACCACTCATGCTTGCTTGGGAATACAAAAAATAGAAGAGTAACAGTTACTGTGGTAGCAAAAAAATTTGGAGAGTTGATAAGTAGTATGCCTTTCATTAAGCCAAGGCATTTGAAGGCAATGGTTAGAAAAGAGTTGGGTGTGTTCATTTCTAACAAGGTGTGTAGGAATGCAAAAGCTTTAGTGCTTAAAAAAATTGAAGAGCAGTTTCGAGAGGACTTTAAGTTATTGAACAATTATGCTTTAGAGTTGAGGGACACAAATCCTGGCAGTAATATATGTGTTGTGGCTAAAAGACAAAATGCAAATGAGTTCCCTGTTTTCCAGAAGGTTTATATATGCCTGACAGCCACCAAAGAAGGCTTCATTGCTGGTTGTAGGAGGATTATAGGGCTTGATGGGTGCTTCTTAAAAGGCTTAATGAAGGGGCAGCTCTTTGTGGCAGTGGGTAGGGATGGAAACAACCAAATTTTTCCTGTTGCTTGGGCAATTGTTGAAAAGGAAACAAATGAGAGTTGGACTTGGTTTATTCAACAACTAAAGACTGATCTACACATTGGAGATGGCCTTGGGTGGTCATTAATCAGTGATATGCAAAAGGTATGTAAAGAAATAAGATGTTATTTTATTTTTCTCTACATTGAAGCTATGTTTACTTTTGTAATGTGTTTTTTTGTAGGGTCTTATCCATGCAGTGAAAATTCTCTTACCTTTCATTGAACATAGGATGTGTGCTAGGCATATATATGCTAGATGGGGGAAGAAACACCCAGGGAAAGAGCTACAACTTCAATTTTGGAATATCGCTAAGTCAACAAGCATGGCTGAGATGCAAAATAATTTACAGATCATGAAAAATATGATAGGAGGAGAGAGTGCTGCTGAAGAGTTATTAGAGAAGTGGCCCATTGAAGGCTGGTGTCAAGCTTTCTTCAATGACATGGTGAAATGTGAGGTCATCGACAATAATATGTGCGAGACATTCAACGGAGTGATGCTCGAAGCCAGAAACAAACCTATTATCACACTACTTGAAGAGATTAGGCAGTATGTTATGAGCAGAATGGTTGTGAAGAAAGCATATGTACAAAAATGGAGTGGTGAATGTGGACCCAACATTGTTAAAAGAATTGACAAGGAAAGGAGAAAGAGTGGAAAATGGCTAGTGGAATGGAACGGGGGTGCTATGCATGAAGTATTTTGGGACAATCTAGTGGTACATGCCAGGGAGAGCCATGTGGTCGTTTTGGGAAGCCATAGTTGTTCCTGTAGAAAATGGGACAAGAGTGGTATTCCCTGTCAACATGCATTAGCAGCCATTGCATTTGAAGGGAAGAATCCATTTGATTTTGTGTCTGAGTGGTTCAAGAAAGAGACTTATTTGAAGGCATATCAATTCAATGTGAATCCGGTCAAAGGAAGACAATTTTGGCCAATAAGTGAGGAAGGCCCATTGTTGGCACCAATTGTGAAGAAGATGCCAGGTCGACCTGCAAAAAAAAGGAGGAGGGAGCCATTAGAGAGCAAAAATAATAGCAAAACAAGGCCTTATAGGCAAGACCGGGTGATGACATGCAAAATATGTCACTCGCAAGGTCACAATAGGCGTAGTTGTCCACAAAGAACAAAGACTGTGAGTAAAAAATCATTTAATGCATGTGTTTGCGATTACATAATTTATCAAATAATGATTGTAACTGTTAATGCAGGGGACAACTGATGAGGCCCAACATCATCAAGTACCACCTAGAAATGTTGTTACCCCATCAAGAGTGCAAAAAAGAATAAAAACTGCTAGTTCAGTGAGTAATTGTGAAAAATCTTCAATTTTTATAATAATCAGTGTTTCAGGTTATTGCCATTCTTGTTTTTAGCCTTTTAATTACCATAGAGTTATCTCTGTTTGAAGTTTTTACATTTCTGATTTTTCCAACCAATAAAATTTTGACCAAAGTTTGGATGGGCAATACATAAGTGTATACACTTTTTTTTTTTTCATTTACAGTGCTAAGCCATGTGATTGTCCTTTTGCAGGCTACTGCCCTCTCAGTTAGTCCAATGCTTATTTTAAGAGTAAGAAGTAGAAGTCATTAATAGTGCATGTTGATAAATTGGTGATTTGAGCAAGTTACGACTTGCTAAAACATGTCTCCTATTGTTTGCAGGGTGCTCAAAGTGGACAATTAATTCTTGGGAGGGAAGGGGTTCAGAGGTCTTCATTCATCACAAGCAGGGAATTGATGGTAAAATATTTTTTCTTTTTAAACAAAGTCTTACCAATGCATTCACCCTACTTTATTTGATAATAAATGTTGAATTGTGGTTATGTTGGGTAGGATAAGAGAAACAAGAGGCTTGATCAAATGAAAAGACAAGATGCAGAACCCTTTGAGGCATTGGATTCTTCAGAATTTCCCTCACAACTAACTATAATAGATGATACGACTGAAGTTCCCTCTGTAGGAATTGCATTTGCAAATTTTTCGACACAGCAAAGCAGAAATGATGACACAACTGAAGCAAATTCACATCTTTGAAGTTAGATGTAGTTCTTAGGAAACTTTTTGATTGGTAGGGGTTGTTTTGTGCATTTGTTTTATTTTATTTTTGTTTGGTTTCAACCAGTAGGACTAATGTGTGAAACCATGTCTTCTTGTAAGTAGGGAATTTTGTACATAATCTATGGATCATGTCTCCTTTCAAGTAGGAAATTTTGTACAAAATACATGAACCATGCCTTCTTGCAAGTAAGATATTTTGTACAAAATCTATATGCTCAATGAAGATGGGAATTATTTTCCATTTGGATGTTTGTGACACTAAAATTATTAAGTTTTATTGGTGTTGTGTACTGAAATTATTGAGTTTAGAGAAAATTGCAATAGAAATCATTTGGAGACTAATTCTGCAAAAATGTTTCCCACTCATCATATGCTTTCATGACAGGAGAACAATCTTGCCAAATTTTAAATTCCATTTATTATATATTTTGAGTAACTTCATTAACTCAATCTTTATAAATTTCAATTTATAAATAATTTTGAGTGTTTAGTCATTAACAACATACAAACAATCTTCAAGATTTTATATTTCATCCAACATGATCCTTACATCAAAACCTTACATAGATTTCCCATATTATAAAAAACATATACAAATAGTTCCTCATCCTTCCTTTCCTACTAGAATTTTTTGAAAAAAAATCCATCTGGCAGTGACTTCTCAGTTGGGAAAAGAAGGGGTACTCTGTTGGGCTTCTCACTTGTGATGCAGTCGAGGTTATGCAAGAAGGCACTGGTGAAATCCTATGTCATGGGTGGGGGTGAGCACTCAGAGAAAGGGAGACGGAGGATGGAGGTGAGTGGGGTGTCCGGTGGAGATGGAGGTGAAGGTGGGGGAGATGAAATAGGATCCAGGCGTAAGTGAGGATCCAAACCCGATTAATAATTTTTATTTTTTATTAATATTTTAATTAACAAGAAGCCACGTAACTTCCACATCAGATATAAGAAACGGCGAACTTGACACCGTTCTTGTGTTGGACTTGATTGCACCAATGTGGAAAGTAGAGGGATTAAATAGGACCAAATTAAAGTTGAGGGACTAAAAGGGTAAGGTGAGAAAAGTAAGGGGACTATCTAGGGTATTATACCTATTTTGGAGTAAAAGCTAATTGGTATAGGTGAAAAGTCTCAAATGTGAGGCTTGCTTTTTAATAGAGAAATACGTGATGGATTCAAGGAATTTAAGTCACCTTTTTTATTTTGACACAATAGTTATCTTGCTTATTTATTTATTTACAAAAAAAAAAAAACTATATGATAAATCTACTATATATATGCAAAGACCTTTTTCGCATGTTGTATAATATTACAAAGATTACATTAAAAGGGCCGTTTGGTTCGCGGTAATATTTTCAGATTACCACGTGTTACGTGGTACACGTGGTAATTTGAAAATATTATCATATTTGGCATTACACCGGTGATAATCTAGATAACAATATCACATTACCAACTTATAAATATTACCAAGAAAGTTGGTAATCCTATTACTACCAAATTTGGTGTCTATCTTGGATTACCATGGTAATTTTATAACTTTTTATATTTTAGTAAATTGATTACCATGACAACCAAACACAGCAATGAATAATGAACTATTCCCGATAATAAGAGTTTCCAACCAAACATGTTTATATCAAATTACCGCAATATTCTTAACTATATAACATTCTCACACATATTACCATGGTAATCTTGTTATGTGGTAATATATCATTACCAAGAACCAAATGGCCTCTAAAGAATTATATGGATGTATATATATATACAGTAAAGTATAGATAATAAAAAAAATGCTCAATAAATAATTTTAAAAATACACACTTAATCAATAAAAAAAATTGAAACAAACAAATGTGCCACTAAGATATATATATATATATATATATTGAAAAAGTGGAGAAATAATAATATAAAAAATAAAGATTATTGTGAGTCCACCCCTTAATTAAATCTAGCCGTTGTTGCTACTTTTAATCCTAGCCGTTGATTTTGTTTTTAATTTCCAAACCCTTGCCGTCTTTTCATCTCCTTCAGTTTTATATTGCCATTTAGGGGGAAAAAAGAGAGACCTGGTGTTAGAGGCGAGGACGAGAGTAGGGTCTCATCGTCAAGGACTTGTTTCACTACTATTGTTGAGGTAAAGTTCTGATTTATCTTTTTTATGCTATTATTATTGTTGTGACGTGATTCTAGTTAGGGTTAGGGTTTGGTGAGAATGTTGAATTGTTTTCTTTGAGGATAAGATTCAGAAATTTCATGTTAGCATAACAGAGATCCTTCTTTAATTTTGAGAGACCTAGAGACAGAATTTGGAAGATATCAAAATAACAAAATTGTAGATTGAGGTCTTATTTAGCTTACTGCCAAATTTTAAAATTTTTGCACAAGTATCTTGTAAATTATAGCCTTTGAATACAGGTGCCTCCGGTAAGATTTCTATGCAGGCCTTTAAGCGTTTTTGATTTATGTTATGGTTTTTGAGTTTGATTTAGATTTAAATTTATATAGAAAAGTTGTAGAAATTGACATCATACATAGATTTGCAAAATTTCAGAATTTATGCCTCTGTAATGGTTGAGTTATAGGTGGAATTTGGAGAAGAGTGAAATAATAAAGTTATAGATTTTGATGTTTTCTAGATATCTGCAAAAATTCAGATTCTTTGGATCTATAGTTTAAAAGTTAAAGCAATATTAGTGTAGTTGTGCCAAATGATATTATTGTGTAGAATCTGAAGTTTGTTTGGTGATTTTTATGGTTTTAGATGTTGTATCTGTTAAAGTGTAAAATAAAAAAGTGATGAATTACTGAATTATCTGATTGTACATAAAATATTAATGCTTTTGAAGTTGTATATTGAGAGATATGCATGTTTGAAAGGGATGCGTCTGAATTGCAAGTCTGCAGAAATAATTGGAGATTCAATTGAATGGTATAGATTGAGTCGTACTCTAAACAATGTGAATTTTGGATATATCATAGTTATAGGTGTCTAATTTTATTAGTATCTTGAATTTTGTGATTTGGAAAAGTATAGAAAAAGTTATGTTAGATTCAGTTCTCAATGGTACGAGTTCTAGTTGAATCATGCATTTGTTAATCTTTTTATATGCATTTCTATTCTAGTGAGATCCTTTGTTAATATATAGAATGTTTGATTTTTCAAGTAGAGAGAATTGATCACTCTAGTTAGGTGGTTTTGAATCAAGTGTTTTGCACGTTCGTGTAATATTGTTCAAAGATTTAGAAGTTAGGTTACCTTAGCACTTCTTTCTATTTTCTTGCTTGTGTTAAATAGGCTTTTGATATCCTTGGAAATTATTCTCAAATATAGGATTTTCTGAGGAAACTTGTTCGATTTGAGATTTGGAGTTTTGGGTATTAATCAAGTAAGTATCTCATATATAAATACTATTATATGGATATACTCGAAAACTGTAGTTTTTTGAACTTCTGGAATTTTTTGAGAAATATATTGACTATTTTGATTTATATTTGAATTATTTAATTATTATTATTTTTTGAATTATTTTAAATTATTTGAATTTTTTAGTTAATGATATTTTATTTTGGATTAGAATTATCTGAAAGGTTTAAATATTATTTAAATTCAGATTATTTAATTTCTAAAGTTTTAGATAATTTATTTACATTCAGATAGATTATTTAATTTTTGAATTTCAGATATTTTGTTTACTTTCTGATTAATTATTATTATGTTTTTTTATTATTATCTGTTTATGTTTGGATTCAATGAACTGGTTTATTTTGATATGATAAAATGGAATTATATGACTGAAAATTTCTTGTAATTTACCTGATATGAATTTTGATAGTTTATTGCTTTATGAACATGAAGTATTTTGACATAGAAACTAGTCTCCAATTAACTATGCATTAATCCTGTCACTGGGGGTTAAAGACTGACCGTAGTTTCCCTCCACTTTCCATTGGTGAAGAATAACGCCCTCTGATAATTCTGGCTCGGGGCACCGAGGGTAAAAATATGATCTCTAATAATTGTGTCTCGGGTCATCGAGGGTAAATATATGAATTCTATTATTTTGTTTTGGCAATAGTTATTTGAGGGACCTATATGTTCAGTATTTGACATATGTGTTTATTTGAACTAAGTTTGATTTCCAATTTTTGATTTTGATAAATTATGGCTTTTGTAAATAATCCCTATATTTTTAGTGGGTACTTATTGGGCTTTTGAGCTCATAAATGTTATTGATATCTCTTTTCAGATCAAGAGTAGAGTTGGGTGGCGAATAGCTTAGCGGGGATCGTTAGGCAATCGCTGAATTATTAGCATGTAATAAGTCCCAGTTATTGTAGGCCTAGGTTTATTTGAATAAGGTTGTATTATTTTTTGCAAAACACTTAGTCTAAATTATATTCTTATGTTCCTAATTTTGGGCTCCTTGTTAGATTCTTTGTTCTATTTTGGATCAGATTTATGTCTACTTGGCTTCGGCCTTGTAGGTGGTGTCCTGGGTCCATTGAGCCTGGTTCGAGGCGTGACAATCATTATGAGATATTATTAATTAAATTTTTTTTGGACCAATACTGTACAAAATCCATGATATCCCAAAAGTATTTTTTCTAGATTTTTGAAATGGTCTTATAATCTCAGCATGGTGATGCAGAGGTATACTTGAACCTGTTGATTCGCCTTCGAATGCCGGTAACAAGTTGTCCAAACTCTGTTGATCAAAGATAGCCAGGAATTGGGAAGAGTAAAATCTTATTACTCAAGAAAAATGATGATCACAAAACTGATTTTCCTCTTGCCCATAGGCTTACATTAAATAAACGAAAATAACATTAAGAAAGGGGATAATTCAAAAATTTACCAAAAATAGTAAATTCTCAAATATCACCAAGAAATAAAAGATTTAATAAAATAATTATTATTGCCACAAACGTCTCACAAATAAGAGATTTCTATCCTAAGATATAACGAAATCAATTATTATTAAAAACGACAAAATTAGGGTTTTCGAGCCCTAAACGATGGAATTTGGCCAAATTTTGGCATGACTCACAAGTTTGATTTTTGTTCCTTGATCCATTACCCATCAGATAGACTCGGTCGAACCATAAAATCCCGTCGCCCACCAAATTACCAAAATGCCCTTGCCTCGTACTTCTCCACGTACGCACATGCCACGTCGTCTATATGCCCGTTATCACATGGCTTTTTTATTTTTATTTTTTTTAGAAATAAAATTAATAGAAAATATAACTAACTCTTGTGTTCCAGTCTGCAACCGTTTATTTTCGCTACTAGCTGTCTTTTTTTGCTGTACTCTTTTTTTCTTTTTTTAATAAATCAGTGGTTCATCCCTTTTATTAAAAATAAAAATAAAAATAATAACTAACAAACTATAAGTTTAAATCTTTGGGGGAATAAAAAAGAGATTACTAACAACCAAATGACGATAGCCATATAAAGCAGTTTGAAGATTAGTCGTAAAAGGCAGTTTTAAAAGTTAAAATTAAAATTGATGACTATATAATATTAGTTTTCAAGAAAACGTGGGAATCAGCTTTCTAGGAAAATAAACAGCACATGTCCTGATGCAGGCTCCCATGATCTCAAAATTCATTAAAAAAATCAACAAAATGAATACAGTCAACAGAAGCTCAATAACTAAGCTTACCACCAAGAATGGTGATGCAGTTGGTCATGACAAGGCAAACAAGGCTGGTGGCCTGGCTAGTATGCTAGCATTGGGCATAGCCAACCCACCCAATGTTATCTATCAGGATACATTTGCTGATTACTTCTTCAGTCACCAATTCAACGGTGAGGACAAGGTTGAGCTCAAAGAGAAATTCAAGCGTGTTTGTAAGTATAGATATTCTAATGATCATTATTTGATAAAACATTTATCTTGCATGCATGCATCAGATGTGGTGTGCGCATGTGTGATTAGTAACTAATAAGGTTAACAATTAATGGATGAAGGTGAGAAGACTATGATCAGGAACTTCATCCTGAATGAAGAGAAGCTGAAGGAGCACCCCAACCTCTGCTCCTTCATGAATCACGCTTCACTCAACAACAGGCATGTATAGTGGTTGAAGAGGTGCCAAACCTGGGTGAGAAGGCAGCCATCAAAGCTCTGGAGGAATGGGGACGTCCACGTTCTAAAATCACTCATATCCCTGCGCTGACTACAAAATCATCAAGCTTCTTGGCCTCTCTCCATCCACCCAAATTAGTTTCAACATAAAAATTAGTTATTATGTTTATGTAACTGACTTGTATTCTTTTAATATGGTTGCCTGTGTTCTAATTCTCGTTATTTTCTATCTTGGTATAAAATGAAAAAGTCTATTTTGTTAGTTGTTTTTTAATTTATCTTTTTTTTTTTTAATTTGAAGTGGTTTATTCATCTTTTAAAAAAAAAAATTTATTCGGATCAATGGTTACTAATTAAGTAATTATATTAGGATTCTAAATATTCCATCATAATTTTAAATTATAATTATAACCACTATCCAGTATGAAGCATAGTTCATGAAAGTAGAGACAAAATTATAAATTTTGATAAATTTATAAGTTTTTTTTCTAATTAAGATGAAGTCCATCTTACAAATCAACATGCATTATTAAAAAAATTGAAATACTAATTAACTCATTCATTCAGTAATTTATAATAAAAAAATCATATGCAGTAATAATCACAATAAATTGACATTGAAAGTTGCAGTAAAAAACTCATGTCAATCAAATTAAATAAGTGAAGGATCATATATGTATATACTATCAATGTGAACGAGCTACTTTAACACGTTTTTTTATTATTAAAGACTCAATTATATATTGAAAAAGAGTCAAATGTTTAACTTTTTGTATAGAAATTAAATGTTTTAACCGTTAAACTATTATCACCGTGGTCTATTTTATTCTTCTTAATTTTATTTACTTTTTTTTAATGATTTTTGTAAATAAGATTGGGAGACTATTGAACAAATCATTTTGATTCAATCAATTAGAGAAATAATTTTTTGGGAAGATGATACATACTTTTAAATGATGTCCATTTGTTTAAAAAAAAACCTTTTAAATGTTGTACTACATCCACCAACTCTTCTATGAGATATATAGCCATGCACATGAAGGTGAAAAGATTTCTCAAAGATCAAATAGACTTCCGCATATACAACTCAAGGCCAAAGTAATGACTATGTATCTCGGTTTGTTGGTTGGTGTTGGGGTTCAGGCCATTTGGGCTAGAAAATAAATTGGGCACCAAATGAAAAAAAAAAAAAACTACATCAACACTTGAGGGAACAATGATAATTTTGTTATTGGGATTAAATCCAAATGATTAAGAAGATGGATCAGGGTGAAAAAGAAAGAAAGAAAGATGGCAAGAAAACCAAGAAGAAGAAGAGAAGAAGGGGGTTAGGGTTGAGTTTGGCAAGAAGATCAAACGACAAAACGGTGTCGGATTTCGCCCAGATCTTGGGTAGTCAATCCTTGCAGGTAGCTCTTCGAACCTATCGGTTGATCTTTGCTTGATGTCATTTTTGTTATCCATCTTTGAATGATGATGTATGTGTTGTTGAGAGTGAGCTCTTGACTTGTTAAGCCCTCATTGTTGTAATCCTCTAGTTGTATCTAGAGAGAACATCCTCTTGTATCCCATTGTTGATGTAGTGAAGCATTTTTAAGTGGCCTTAGGGTTCCGTGGGTTTTCACCCCTTGTTTGAAGGGGTTTCCCATGCTAAATCGTGTGCCTTTGAGTCTTGTTATTGTTTCATACTTCTATTGTATTGATTAGATACAAGCTTGTACTCAAAGTGGGAAAGAGCAAGAAGATCAAGAAAATTTAGAGGAAGTACTGTTGGTAGGCACTAAGTAAGATAAAATCCAAGAGGAAGATGTATATTGATTTTTCCCACTATAAAGGAAGACAACAAAACACTCGCTTATAGCAATTTCGTGACCTTTCACATTTACATATATTAATTTCATATTCATTTTCCTAAGCACCATCTCATTAACCAAAACACATTTTCATGAACCAATACAAAAAACTTTTAACTTCCCAATATCATGCATGCATGTATCCAATTAAGTTTACTTCTTCCAATAGCTTGGATGTTTTTATTCCAGAAACTGAATTTTCTTCCGGTGCTACAGTAACAATGCATGTCTGCTATACAGTGCCCAGTTAGAATATTGATACATATCACTTTGACTCTCAGAATTATCTATTGGGGGATATGTAGCCTAGTTGCAGTCCAGAGGTGTGTAATGAATCAATTGAACAATCAATTCAAAAGACTCTGATATTCAAATCAAAAGTACTTCTCTACTTCCAATTACGAAATACTGATAGATTGAGTAGAGTTTCACCAATTGAACAATTCATCCACACCCAAATTATCAGAAAATTATGGATCACTCCACACAGATTCAACAAATCAAGGATTCAGATTTAGAAACACCAAATCAAGAGAAATAAACTCACAATCGCACAAACAGTCTAATATCAACACCAATATTGAAGTAAATGTGAAATAGATCTCACAGAGCTGTAGATCGGACGAAATTAAGTAAAAAGAAGTAAGATACATGGGAATTCCTTCCCTCCCAACTTGGTCACCAGAGGATCGCCGGAGCACCAACGCCAGGCCCAATTTCCTTCAAGGTTCTTCCATACTCCCTCTTCTTCTCTCTTCCCCCCTTTTAAATCCCCTCCTCATAGTTAGCATAACTACTATCCTCCTCCACCAATCGTTCCCCTCCATGCTGCCCAACTGGCGTAACCAACTCCTCTTCATAGCCAATGGACTCTTTGCTTGCTGCCACTTGTACGAGTGTATGATAACCCTCGAGTCAGATATTCCTATGCCTTTCTCTAATGCTTCTATGGATCACTGGTGGAGATGCTTTCACGTCACTAGACTTATCTAGCTTAGCTTCCCTGCTCCTTGGCACATGCCACTCCACATTCAATTTCTCTGCCGCCATTGACTCTCCTGCCATCTTCATTCTTTGTACAACATTACCTCCCCCATTAAAATTATCCTTGTCCTCAAGGATTAGAGATGGAAAATACTGTTTCATATACTCCACATCTTCCATGAATTCTCAGAATCTAGCATTCCTTCCCATTGAACTAGAATTTGGTCGATCTGCTGTGAATTTCCGAGAACCGTACGATGTTGCAATATAGCAATTGGTTGTAATGATGGACCTAATTCAGTTGTGAGAAGTGGAAGTGGAATTGAATTTACCTGTGATCCTGGATCACCTTCACACTTTTTCAGTAATGAAACATAAAACACAGGGTGAATTCTTGCTCCCATAGGCAGAGCTAGTTTATAGGCCACTGATCCAATCTTCTGTATAATTTGGAATGGCCCGAAATAACGCATTCCTAACTTGTGATTTTTGCATAGAATCACTGAGTGGTGTCGATATGGTTGGAGTTTAACAAACACCCATTGTCCTTCTTCAAAGGAAACTTCACATCTCTTTTTATCAGCCATTCTCTTCATTCTCACCTGAGCTTTTAATAAGTTTTACTTTAACTGTTTCAAGACTCGATCCCTCTGTTGTAGCATTTGGTAGATATCAGGTGGGTCATTATCATTGGTATAGTATGACAATAGGGATGGAGGATCCCTGCCATATACTATATGGATCGGAGTCATGGTAGCACTACAATGATACGAGGTGTTGTACCAAGATTGTGCCCATGGTAGCAAGTCAATCCACTTCCTTTGATTTTCGGCCACAAAACACCTGAGAGATAACTCCAGACATTTGTTTAATGCTTCTGTCTGACGATCGGATTGAGGGTGATATGATGAAAACATTGATAAGGTTGTTCCCATAGCCTTGTATAGAGATCTCCAAAATTTGCTTAGAAAACTCTATCCCTATCAGTAACAATAGAAACTGGGAGTCCATGTAATTTGATGATATTCTGTATGAAAGCTGTAGCAACTGATTCACTATTAAAATCTCCTTTGAGGGGGATAAAATGCCCAAATTTGGACAGCCTGTCGATGACAACCATTATTACTGTGAATCCCCTAGAATTTGGAAGTGAGACAATGAAGTACATAGCAATTTCTTCAAAAGTTCTCTTGGGAATTGGTAAAGGTTGTAACAAACCTTTTGGATGTGTATGATCAGCCTTGGCCTTCTGACAGATGAGGCAGGTTTTCACAAATTCCTTTACATCATGCCTTATTTTCCTCTAATAAAATTGTTGTGCTAATCTAGCATGTGTTCTGAGTGAACCCGAGTGACCACCAAATTTAGTAGCATGATACTCATATAGTAACTGAGCTCTGATTTGAGAATTTTCTGGAACCACAATTTTGTTTTCATACCACAATCGATTGCTCCTCTAAGAATATTTTGAATCCTCAGCCTTATCTTCTTGTAGTGACTTAGTTATCTGCCCACACCCAGAATCTTGCTGTTGTAACTCCTGAATTTGTGAAATTAAAGAACACTGTATTGAAGTTAAGGTCATACAATTAATTCTGGACAGTGCATCTGCTGGAATGTTATCTCGACCAGGCTTGTATTCTATGGAAAAATCATGCCCAAGAAGCTTTGGTAATCATCTTTGTTGCTCTGGGGTCTGGATGGTCTGCTGACATAAATGTTTCAATGCTTCTTGGTCTGTCCTGATTACAAACTGGTGCCCAACTAGGTAGTGTCTGAATTTATTTACAGCTTCTGTTACAGCAAACAACTCATGTACAGAAGCAGATTGTTTCTGCATTGCTGTAGTCAATTTCTTGGAAAAAAAATGCAATAGGATGCTTGTTCAGACTTAGAACTGCTCCTATTCCCAGTCCAGATGCATCAGTTTCAAGAACAAAAGGTTGCTCAAAATCAGGTAATTTAAGAACAGGAGCTGATGTCATTCTATTTTTCAGTTCTTGCAATGCTATCTGTGCAGAATCTGTCCATTTAAATGCATCTTTTTTTAATAGCTCAGTAGTGGATGTGCAATACTAGCATAATTTGCTATAAATCTTCTATAGTATCCACTTAAACCCAAGAATCCCCTTAACTGTTTCAAATTGACTGGAACTGGCCACTGCACAATTGCTTCCACCTTTGAATTCTCCATTTGTATCCCTTCTGCAGAGACAGTAGGTCCTAGGTACTCAATCTTCATCAGCCCAAATTCACATTTGGAATACTTGGCATATAACTGATTGTCCTTCAGTGTGATTAACACAACTTCTAAATGCTTCAAGTGACTATCCCAATCCTTTCTATAAACCAATATGTCATCAAAAAATTTTAAAACAAACTTCCTCATTACAAACTGGAAGATACTGTTCATTAAAGATTGAAATGTTGTGGGAGCATTTGATAGCCCAAACGGCATCACCACCCATTGGTAATAACCATGATGGGTTCTGGAAGCTATTTATCTTCAGCACATATTAAAACTTGATGATACCCTGACCTCAAATCCAATTTAGAAAAATACTTGGCTCCATGAAGCTCATCTAGTAACTCATCAACAGCTGGAATGGGATATGCATCCTTCACAGTAATAGCATTCAAAGCCCTGTAATCTGTGCAAAATCTCCAGGTTCCATCTTTTTTTTGACCAAAATAACAAGAGAAGAAAAAGGGCTCTTGTTGGGTTCAATTAACCCCTCTTTTAGCATCTACTCAACCATATTCTCTATCTCTGTCTTCTGGCTATGTGGGTATCTGTATGGCCTAACCTTCACTGGATTTGAATTAGGTTGTAAAGGTATTCGATGATCACACATCCTGGAGGGTGGTAAGCCTTTGGGTAATTCAAAAACCTTCTGATACTTTAACAGTACCCTCCTTAAAGTATCTGGTATGTCTGAAGATATTTCAATACCTTTCTCTTGGCATGCTTCCTTTAAGCTGTGATTATCAGGAAACTTTTGTAACTGTCTCAACTGATTCCATAGTCATTTGGTAACATTGAGCAATAGATTTCACTGAACTCAATCTGTGAAGCTGGTGTATAGAAGCAGGTTGTGGGCCTTGATTCTTTTCCCTTGTTACACCAACTTTCCTTTATTATAGAACTGCAAAGAGAGATTTCTGTAATCCATGATGTGTGCTCCAATTATTGCCAACCAGGAAGCTCCCATTATCACCTCAGCACCTGCTATAGGCAGTACATACACTGGAAATGTTAATTCACAACCCTGAATACGGATATTGAGTGGATCAACCTTCCTTTCTACTTGCAAAAAATTTCCATTGCCCACTAACACCTTGAATGCAGGTGTTGGTTGTACATCTAGCTGTAGAAATTTGGCAATTCTAGGTTGGATGAAGTTGTCATCACTTTCTCCATCAAGTAGCACCTTAATCAACTGTCCATTGATTGAACCTGTGAACCTTATTGTACCCGAAGCTACCGAACTGTTCATAGCATTCAATGATAACTTGGGATTTTCTTCTTCAGTACGTAGGTGCTGGCTCCTCCAACTCTACTAAAAAACCATGTGTCCTACTCACTGTCATCGGATAATTCTTCCCCCCACTGCAACATTAATAGTCTTTTATTCCAACATTTGTGAGTAGGTGAGTACTTTTCGTCACAGTTGAAGCATAAACCTTTTGCTTTTCTCAGCTGCATTTCATTGAAGCTAATTTTCTTGAATGTTGGGGAACTATTAGATGGATTAGGAGGCATCAATTGTGGAACATTTTGAGGAGGTGGTAACAGCTTCTGTATTGATAATGGTATTGTTACACTTCCCGATTGACTATTGGCATTAATATCAGGAATAAATTGTCCCCTTTTAAAATTAGCTTTTGGCAAAGCAGGATACTTATCTTCATAAAGTTTAGCCAGACTTGCTGCCTTAGAGATTGATTCTGGAAGCAATGGTATAATGTCCCTCTGTATTTCTCTCCGCAGCCCACTAATGAAACATTTTAACATTGTTGAGGGTGAAACTCCTTCTACTCTATTCGGCAGTGCTACAAATGTGGCATAATAGTTGGCTACTGAGTCTTCTTGTACCAGCTTGAAAAGTGCAAATTCCGGAGTTTCAAACACATAAGGCCCATAAACCTCCTCCAGGGCATTCACTAAGGTTGGACAATTGCTAACCTTTCCTTCCTTTTCCAGCATTTGATACCACGGCACTACTTGTCCATCAAAGTGTATAGATGCTATCTCCAGTCTCTCAGCATTTGTTGCCTTGTAGTATTTAAAGAATTGCTCTGCCCGATATATCCAGTGTAGCACTTCTTCACCATCAAATATGGGAAAATCTAGTTTGACAGATCTAGTAGAGAAAGGTGTTGGAGGATTTGCAGCTCAGTTGAAGTTCAGAAGTTTGATGAGGTTCAGATGCAGAGAAATTCAATTAAAGAAGGATCACTGCCATATATGTCAGCATGGGGGTTAGTTAGTTACTGCCATGTCAGCATGATAGTTAGTTAATCACCATGTCAGCATTGTCCACTTGTTAGAACTCTATAAAAACAGAACTCGTATAATTTTTTATTCAATGAAATCAAGAAAGTTTACATTTTGATTCCTATTGCTTTCTCTCCAGTTTCTTGTTTTTATTGAAAGCTTTAGCGATGGAAGTTTGTGGAGACTGATTGATGTTTGGAGCTTGAGTTCTCAGTTGTTCTGCAGAAGTTCAATTGATCTTTAATTTGGAGCTTGTATACTCTGTATTCTAACAGAGTTTTGATCGGTGTTTGCAGAGATTATGGATGTTCCTGAATTTTCAGAGAAGAATAACAGGATCCCACAGCATTCGATGCAAGAAATATATGTCTCTAATATTGTTAAATATATACATATATATGTACTAATGTACATGTGTGTGTGTCTCATATGTTTGAGCTCATTCATGCTAAAGGGCATGTCATGATCTTCTCCTAGTAGGTGGAGAAGCACAACGGCCATGTATGTGCCTCTTCATCGATTTAGAGTCATTCTCTGAAGAGGTTTTTGATTTTACATTACTTAAGATGATGGAGCTGATATCCATTATTTCCAAATTGTGAACATTAATGTCTAGCTTTGGAAAAGCAACTTACCTCCTGTACTCGTTCATCTGGGAAATTAAATCCTCATTAAACTATATATATGTATAATTGGCAACAAAATGGTACACTCTCACTCTCTTAGTGATTCATTTTACGTGGCGGCCGTTTACTACTGCCTAGCTACTGCCTATTATGATACTATATTTTTAAATCGATGCACTAGTCTTTTACTTTGTGATGGTAACCATTTTATTTAGATGCCAATTACTAGTTTGTTTGTTTTTATGGATGCATTAGTTTTTTTTTGGTTCGTACTTAGGTAGAAGGTGTGATTGTTTGTACAAAACTAAGAGCATTAGTGCAAAAATCATTAAAGAAAAAAAACTAATTAAGCATTTAGTAACCCATGAACTTATAAGTGGGTAGTAAAAAACAAACCTTGTAGTATCAAAAGACTACTAAACAGATCATACTAGATAATATTAGATGTTTTAAAACAAGCATTTAATAGTTTATTGTAGGCTCTGTTGTACTCATCATTGGGAACAAATATTACTATGCAAGTGTTGGCCAATAATTGTAATGGGTTTATACAATGTGAATTGTGCTCATTAATTGTTCACTAATAGCATAATTAAAAAAAACCATTGATTTATTAAAATCAAAAACATTACAAAATTTTTATTATTGGGTAAACACCGCTCATAAAAACAATATAATAGTAGAAAAGAAAATGCAGATAAAAAATTTAAAAAGCAACTACATAGTCCAGTGGGAATGAAGGTAGCCAATATTGATGACAAATAAGAAGCCATGGATGTAGGAAGGATCACCTCCAAATAGGGTTCGGCTACGGTCCAATACTATTCCCATCCAGTGATTTCCAATATAGCCATATATGCTTAATATGCATCATGTATATTTTCTATGGCCACGATTAAACTTCGCTAAATCCCCTTTCAAACTGTTATTTCACCTTTTTGCTTATTTCTAACTCCTGTAGCAATTATAGTGCCAAATTTTTCCGCGCCAAAATCTGATCCATTTTTTTAAATTGTTCTTTATCGTTTCAGTCTTTTATATTTTATATTTTTTCGCAACAATGGTCTAATTTTAGTAAATTTTATTTTATATTTATCTTCTAGGATAATTACAAATTCACAACAAACTTTATGTTTGCTTTATTTTTTAAAATACATTTTCAGTAATATTTTCTATATAAATATTTTAAATCATTTTGTACCCTCATTAGGTATGTATTAGATGTATATTATGAAATTCGATATTAAACATAATGTGTTTTGCATTCTCAGGTTTTGGGCATCACTTAAAGATGAAATAGAGCCAAAAGAAGTGTTCTAGACCCAAAACGAAAAAGATGGAGCTCTATCGGCATCAGTTGAAGAAGGACGCCCTGGCTTATGGTCGTAAGCCTCTTCCAAGAACCTTGCAGGCATGCCTATGCCCGTAAAGAGGAGCAGAAAGACAAATTGAAGGAACTTACAGGTAGGAATTATGTCCATAAGTGCGGTCATAAGGACTATCTAGAGGAGTTTACGAGTACAACTTACGCTTGTAAGGGTGGTCGCAAGGGCTAGACAGAGAAGTTTATGGTCCAGCATTTACAGCTGTAAGCTGGATCATAACATAAGACAGAAGACCTTACGGATGTCACTTACGGCCGTAAGTGATCCAATAAGGTTCGCAACCCATCATCCCAGCTTCTTATGGCCATGTCCTTAAGCCTGTAAGAAGCCCATAAGTGGTACAGTATAAATAGTTATGATGAGGATTTGTAGGGCATCTTTTGTTCTATTTTAAAGATAAGACAAAGGGAAGAAGATGGGTGAATCTCTAGGACTTTTAAGGCGATTTTAGAGGGAGATTCAACCCAATTATCTTGGTGAGGAATGATTGTAGCCGTCAAAACTAGCTTGGCAACGTTTGTGGAAGGTCCTTGGGTGTTTTACGACTATCATCCTCCGGCACAACTAAGAAGGGGCTTTTCCTGTTTTGCTTATCTTCGAGCCTTGTTGTTTCAATTCTTACTCTCCATTAATGGAGGGCTAATTTTATAGATGTTTGGGCATAGTTAATCTTTAGGGTTTTATTCTATTTGACATTGGTTATGGATTTGGTTGAATTACTTGTTTCTTATTTGCAATCCATGTTATTAAATCTAATTGCCGGTATGTATTGCTTGATTTCTATTGTGCCGAAAGCCCTAGTTATCATATATGATATATTTTGTGACGTGCAAAAATAGCCACCTAGAATAGACATGCCTCGATTAGAGGAGATTTTTAGTAAACCTAGCAATAGGGTACTTTGTAGAATTCTTCTCTCTCAATCCTCCCCAGTGGATTAACAACTTGTTTCCGCGCTCTTTGCAATCATATAGAATAGATTTTATGAGAAATGACATTTCTATTCCATATGGGATTAGGGGTCATTTCTTCACAAGAAGAATTATCTATTTTAGTTATTTTTATTAATCCACATCGAGATTTTACAGAGTACAAAGTGATTGTGGGGTGACAGTATCAGCATTGTACTAAATTAGTTACTATTCACCTCTGCAAAAGAGGTTCAATATATTTTAGGAAATCTCTTGGTTCAAATAAGATTGCATTATTAGATAACCTTTATCCTGAACTTAAGAAAACCTAGAGGGATATACTATGCCTAGCATCACTTCTTCTCATGATTTCTCTACTTCTTTTGTTTCGTATTTTGTTCTCTTTAATTTGTTCACACACACCATTATTTTTAGTTAGGCTAACTTTCAAGATAGGAATTAGTATTAGTATTGTCAATCTTCCCTGTGGACAGATACCCCGTTTTGAGTACTTTATTACATGATCGGCACGTACACTTGCATTTCTATCAATATTTGCAGAAGATAAAATTTATTGATAGAAACAACAAATATAACTTTGACACCAAAATGCATTGTTGCAAAGATGAAGAAGATAAAATTTGTTTCTAAAAATTATAAGCCTAATATTTTGTTGTTGGATTTTGGAGAGGGAATTTAACTCGGGGTTTCTAAAACATAAAATAAACGTACTTAAAATTAATAACAATGGGAAAGGGGATTTAGTGAAGTTTAATCATGACTATTAAAAACATACATGACACATATCAAGCATCTAAGGCTATATTGGAAATCACTAGATGGGGATAGTACTGGACTGGAGGTGGACCCCTCGTAATGTATCAACAAAATTTTTGAAAAGCACTAGTCACAATCTAGGCAACAACCGAGCTGAATGGGTTACATTTCTCTTTAGCAGGGAACCTAGGAACTAGATACTTTTCTTGACCATAGCGAAATAGACCTCCATCAAAAGTAATATTGAAAGCCTTGTTCTTTTATATTATTCCATCTATGTATAGTAAAAAAAAAAAAAAGTTGTAAATATCAAAATGGTCCCTCTATTTTGTGTTTCCCACTTTTAGTCCCTTTAATATAAAATTCGCTTTTTTGGCTCTCGTATTTGCACATTTTCGTCTTTTTTGGTCTCTCCAGTTCATCAACTGGAATGACTAAAAGGGCAAATCCGTCAATTGGAGGGACCAAAAGGACAAAAATATTTAAATATGAGGACTAAAAAGGCGGATTTTATATTAGAGGAACTAAAAGGACAGAAAATGCAAAATAGAGGGATCATTTTGATATTTTGACTTAAAAAAATCATTTAAAATGCTTATATAATCATATAGATTATTCTGTCAAAAGTGATGAGAACCTTGTCCTTTTATGTTAATTCATCCATAATAAAAATCATTATTTCACATAATTTTTTCAACATTTTATCTGTGTTTCAAGCTTCTTTGTACAAAAACAGCTGCTTGCCAACATTGGTGTAGTCCAGCAATAAGACATAAGAGTTCCATTGATATAACCAAGGAAATTCAGCTGGGACCTAAGGATTCAGGAGACATGGCACCAACGAATGAGGAGCAGAAGTCATCCAATCAAACTAGTGATCAGCAGCCCAATAACGAACTCATTCTTGGGCCAAGGCGTGTTAGGAAATCTCCAGTTTGGCTGAAGGATTATATTAGATAGAATAGTACTCAGTTATAATTTTCTATCTTTGTTTTGCCAGTTGTAACCCACTCTCTTGTGAGTGTGATAACTATAACTAGTGTATTGTGTTCTTTTTGGGAGGATAATGAGAATCTTGGTATGTCTCCTCTCTAGTTTTGCTCATCTTGCTTTCCTCTTTTCCACTTTCTAGTTTTTTGGGGAGCTGGCACTCGCTCGAAGAGTGTAAGATCATATCATCCACACTGTAAGTTGGGTGTTCAAATCCCATATCACATGGGATAAAATAGAGTAAATAATGTGATATATCCATTTTAGCTAAGAAATTAAAAATAAATAAATAAATAAAAACTGTTGCTTCTTCTCCCTTCCAGGAATTTTCAGTTTTATACTTTTGAAAGACTTTCATTCATTGTAACTGGACCTTCCCCTTAATTCAAACAAACTTCAAAAAAAGATGGGCAATGGAGTTACTTTATTCAGCAACCACTGGCTTCATTAATCCTTTTTATAAATTTTCTTTTAAAAAGTGATGTTACAGTATAAATTACCGGGACGTGTAGGTTTGAGCCAAACTGCTAAAGGATCGGAACTGCTTGTGGGTTTAAAATATATATGAGAACTCATGCATGCATGCATCCTCATCATCAATGGAAACACAGGTTCAGAGTTATCCACTCAAAGATGACGTCCACATGCATTAAATATATAACACCTCATGAATCTGTGGACGCACAATTAAGCTGATAGTCCAAAAAGACCTTCAGTCTAAGATTTCATGCTCGGTGAATTCAACAGTTTGAAAAATCAAAAGATAGACCAATCTGGAGTCTCTTGGGCTGGCCAAAACCATAAGTTAGAAGAGATTTCAAAGTGACAGCAATTATGGAGATTTATTTAATTCATCTAGCACATGTATGAAAGAATGTGCTCAATGAATTACCAGGTGAGCAACGGACTAGGGGGAGTAGGTGAGATAGGGACTTGTTTTAATTTGGTAAAAAATATTATAAATTAACTTTTGGTCGTGACTTATGGTAAGAATTGTGCATAATAACAAACGCCAGGTACGTAACACTATGTTTTTATTAATAAAAAAATAGTATCCATATAACATATTAAATAAAAAAATTAAAAATTATATGGTGTAAATTGGCTAACCACATCTTAGCTTCCGTATGTTGTTAAATACGATGAATAAGAGAGACTATGTGTGTTTTTGACACATAATTTATTCATATTTATTAAAAAAATAAATTAAATTAATAAATAAATATTTTTCATTTGAATACTATATATAAATATTTATTTTTTATGCCTTAGTTGTTATTCTTTTCTATTTCATGTATTCTGGTTTTATATTTATGTGTTGGCCTTTTGTTTTATTTTGTTTTTTTTATTCAATAAATTAATGGTTTATTCATATTATTTTTAAAAAAAATTGGATAAATATTCTAAAACTTGGTCTCCTTAAAATACAGTTGTTTAAAGTTTTAAAGATAAAAGCAATTAAAAAAAAAAGAAAACATAACCTAAAATTCCAGTCAACCTTGCATAAATATTCCGAAACTTGATCTCCTCATATTACAGTTATTTAAAGTTTTAAAGATAAAAGCAATAAAAAAAAAAGACAAAACGTATTATAAAATTCCAGTCAACCAACCTTGCATAAATCCTCTAGAACAAAAGGAAAGCTTTTTAAGCTGCAATAAATTTATTTATTTTTTTAAATCTTATTCATTCTTAGTAACTGGGTCTAACCGGGGTCGACCTTTTGTCTAGTCTTGAGCCGTGTAATTAAGCCTAGTCAACCACGATGAGCTTGCCTTACCGTGCACTCTATGCCCAAATGATAATTCATGGTCAAGCTCACTAGGCTTTTAGAGTACATATGAGATAAGTTGGTGAGGATGAGGGTCAAGCTTGTTGGACACGGGTGAGCTGACCAGTGAAAGAGTTGAGAAGGTGAAAGGTAAGGGTAAATTGTAATTTTTTTCAATAAATAAATACATAAATAAATAAAAAGAAGTAAAATATAAACCATTAATGCCGTCTTTGGCAAGATCGTATATGGATTATGTGATAAAATGGGCAAGTTTGAAAAGGACTAGTGGATCATTCCTTCATTGGAAAATTTACAATAGAAAGGGACAGTCAACCTTACCAAAGACTCAACAGTTTCAGGCCTCTATAGATATCTATATAAAGGGTAGTACCAGAGAAGGAGCTATTTCATCACACTTAAAACTTAAGAGTTGCAGACCAGAAGCTAGTGCTTGTGAACTAGGTTTGCAATATCTTGATAGTACTATATAGCAATTAAAAGATCAATAAATGGGGAGCCTTAATGGTGCTGTATCTGATGATCATCACAAGGGAAACAAGGCTGATGGCCTGGCTAGCTTGCTAGCTATTGGCACCGCCAACCCTCCAAATGTTGTATATCAGGATACCTTTGCTGATTACTACTTCAGAGTCACCAACAATGAAGACAAGGTTGAGCTCAAAGAAAAATTCAAGCGTGTCTGTAAGTATATATATATATATATATAAGTGTGTGTGTGTGTGTGTGTGTGTGTGTGTGTGTGTGTATTCTTATGATCATTATTTGGTAAAAGTGTTCCATATTTTTATTTTTCATTTCCATTTGTTTAAAAAAATTGTTTTTAATTTTTTGTTTTTAGAAATGTTTGTTGGCCTCGGTTATTCCAATTCCAAACCAGCGATTCTAATTTTGTAAACCTTCAAACTGGATGAGATGGGTATTTATAGGATAAAATTTTAGAAAAAAATATTTAAAAAAAAAAAGACTGTTTGACAAAATTTTACAAAAAATATTAAAAAAAGATTGTTTGACAAAATATTCATCTTTAAAAGACCGTTACAAATCTTGTTCAACAAAGATCTTACATGTCTTCTAAATTTGTTTTGAAATTTAGTTTTCTTAAAAATTATAATTTGTAAGTAATTTATCAATTTATTCTTTTTAAATTTCTAATTATGTTTTATTTTTTATAATATATTGTGTTATTAATGTATATATACATGGAATAATATAAAAAATTAATCAAAATATATAAAAAAAAATTATTGAACTAAAAGAATAAATAGAGTTTTTGTTAGGTTGAAACAATAACGATTTTTGTTCAATTCCGGATTCAAACAAACAATGGTAAGACCTGGTGGTTCTTTTTTGCTTTTTCGTTGGTGGCTCCAATGTTGTCCTTCCCTGGAGGCCTCCCCCTCTAGGGTTTGTGTTTTTTGTTTCAATGTTGTGACCACCTATGGTGGCTCCTTTTTGCTTTTTCGTTGGTGACTTCAATTTTCACCTCTTGTAGGTTATGTTGTTTTATTTGGTCTAGATTTTTTTTTTTCTTTAATGATTGTAGTTTATCCACTTTTTCAAAAATAAAATAAAATAAAATCTTAATTTCATCTAAATAATGTATTTAATAATTATTTGTAGGGTTCTATATAAATATGATTTTTTTTAGATAAACATGTGCGCGTATAAATGTATTAAGATTTCTATTATACTCTTTTAGATTGGTAATTTTTGAATATCTACAATATTAGAAAAATAAAATATTAATATTAATAAATGATATGATATAACTTACTATTATGTTTATAAAAAATTTATCTAATTAATATCAGATAGATACAAAATAAGGATTTTTAAATATTTTGCTTGGGGATTTTTCAAGGACTTTTTTTGTGTATATATACATAAAAAGTTATAGAAGTGGAGATCTTCTCAGGGTCTTGAAAAATAATTTGACAAATTTGTTTATATAATTTTCTCGTCATTTCTAAGAGATAAAGATATATATATATATATATAGATATTCGTGCAAGGTGGCACTCAATCATCAGTAGCTAATTGTTATATAGTGACAGTCAAAAATCCGTCACTAAAACCTCATTTTCTGTCACTATAGCCATATTCATGCTATAGTGACGGCCATAAACTTTATTGCAACAGTAAAATTTTTGTCAAATTATCCCTTGACGCTATAGGTTTATATTGACAAAAATTAAGCCTGTTGCAATATCCCATTGGCATATACTGACAGCAAAGAATATGTTGTTGTAACCTATACTAACATAAATGTCCGTCACTTTATCCTTATTCTTAAATAATTCTAAAAGTTTTTACTGACGGATAATATCGTTAGTATAGCTATAGGGATGAAGTTTTTAAAAGTTTTTATTGATGGATAATACCGTCATTATATCTATAATGTTGAAATTTTTAAAAATTTTTATTGACGAATAATACCGTCAGTATAGCTTTAGTGAAAAAATTTTAGAAGTTTTTACTGACAGATAATACCATCAATACATCTATGGGATGAATGTTTTATAAATTTTTACTAACAGACAATACCGTCACTATATCTCTATTTTAATATAAATTTTCAAAGCTTTTAGTGATGGATATGATGGTCTTTTTACTGACACATAATATCATCATTATATTCATACAATTATTTAATTTATAAAATAAGCACTTATACAAGAGAGACAAAAATAAAACCACATATTCACAGTTCTAACACCATTAGCAACCTCCAAAATAATTAAATAATGAAACATGGACAGATATCAAAAGGCAATAAGCATATAGATCAAAAAGTCTGGTCAATTTACCAAAGAGTTACAAAAAGACTGATGATGAACCAGAACACAAAACCATACACTTCTATAGAAAAGCTCACAAGCATCCAAAGTCAACTACCAAACGAACGAACATAAACACTCTAATCCATAAAAGAACAATCTATGTAGGCATTGATCAGAACATCCTAGTAATCATGTGGAAAAATAAAACTCAAACAAGCATTAGAGGGAGGTAATTTTTCTCATTGCTGATTTCTTCCCTTTATTTCTGAAACTTGACCATGCTTTGTCCCAGTCTCTGGATGTCTCATCACCTGATTTGCAGGAATAAAATAAACATTCAAATTTGAGAGCTTGCAAAAATTCACCATATATGCAAAAAAGTTGAACATGCAATGGAATCAAATCCAGTTCATCTATAATAGAAGAGTTATTATAAGGTTTTGTTGACACTTTAAGAATAAATGATCTCTCTCTCCACATTACCATCTATTTAAAAACACTGCACAACAAAACCATCACAAACCATAAAAAATAGAATGCCATGAGAGATACCATAATAGTTCATATAAACATTTGTGAGAGGAGAAGTACAAGAATCAAATATGTTAAGTTCTGAAATACAAGCATTTCTCATCCTTCAGTGAAAACTAAAATTAATCAGCAAGGAAAAGTACTCAATTTCTATTCACATAACAACCCATCTAAAAGAAATACTCCATTCCATCACAAAAAACAGTTACCATGAAATAAAGAATACCGGGAGAGATAAGATTTCTCCTACACAAAAAAAAAAAAACAAATAAGTAAATTCACCATTCAAGTAATCCAGACCAGAAACAAAGACATTGTGGAATAGAAATATCACTCTTCCTTTCAAGAAAAAAAAAAACAAACACCAATAGAGATACCAAAAGTCCCAAAGAACCAAATTTTCCTATGAATATCGATATCAGAAATCGAAAACATTAATTTTTAAACTAGAAATAAATCTCTTCCTCCAAATTTTCCTATGAACTTAACATATTTGTTTGCATGTTGACAAGTTATAAATTGAATTCTTACCTAACTTAAGAATGCAAGTATCTACTTCAAAGAAGAACGATGAAGAAAATTGTTTTTATGCAACACTTAACCTTGCCTGCATGAATATACAAAGAGTGTTAGGTTTTTAGGTGACCCAACCTAAAAGATACTGCACATGATGTGTGGTTGCTCTGTTGATGTTGTGAACCCACAAACACACTTGCGTGTTCAGCAATATCTTGAGAGCTGAACTTCCAAGTAAGTCTTTGTAAACTTCTTCTCATGATAAAGAAAAAAGTTATAAGAAGGATTATATCTTCTTCCATCTTTGTATTCAACCTTGTTGATCATAGCATCAAACGCTAAAAACATGATAGATGATATACTATTCTCAGTCTTAGTTCATCTGATTAAAAGCCATAGGTATGTGCTTCATCATTGTATATGTTATTCGAGTCTCAGTTATTCCCTCTCTTAGCTCTTATAGTTCCATCACTTGCACTTGCTACTTTTAATTATTATATGAAAGTTTTGTCATTTATGATAATGAAGAAAAAAGCAGTGTTTGTCTTTAATTATATACTAAATAAACTCTTGAAAAATGCCATGGATTCTTGATTAGGTACAAAGAAATGTGAGGTTGAGATCGCTGGTGAAAAGGGAAAGGTTGTTGAGATAAGCGGGCAATGGAGGGGCAGAGAATCTGAATCAATGGATTGGAAAGCAGGCCGCTGGTGGGAGCATGGATATGTTAGACGTATCGAGCTGCCAGAGGATGCGAATTGGAAGAAGATAGAGGCATACATTGATGATGAGAACCTTCTTCAGATAAAAATACCAAAGAATAATTCAGACTCTAATGCTCTTCAAACCAGTGCTGTGGAGCCTAAGGAATCTGAATTTGTATGAATCATGGCAAGCATTGGAAATTTCACTATAAAATTACTTGAACACAAGGATACTACTTCATAACATATGTACTAAATAATACTAAACCTTTACTATAAGCCTCTGAATCTCTTTGTCATGGATGATGGACATAAAAGGTGTACTTGGTGTTGGCAATTACCATACAGTACAAAATGCAGAAAAAAAAAATGGTTAAAATTGTTTGAAGAACACCTGTTTTCTATCCTTCTTAATAAGAATGTAAACCGAAGAACACTAGTTAAACAGAAATAGAGAACCAAGAAGAAAGAATTTCCAAAGATTAAGAGAATGGCATCTTAATCAAATCTGCAACTTGAGAAGCATTAATCAGAATCGAACATTTTATCTATTGATTCTCGGCACATTTAATGACCCATTTGAAGGGACAACACCAACACAATTGTAGAATTAGACATATTGATTGTTCAAATGGGAAATTAGATTTTTCACCTCTAGTTGCATTATTAGAATTCTAATTATACAAAAAGAAACCAATCGAAGGGATAAGGCCAACCAAAAAATTGATGGAGACTGACACTATATCAGATAAAGTTCTTCAAGATGCACAAATCTGGATCACTGGAATGGTTGTGTCTGATAAACGCATTTGACTTTTATATAGAGAGACGTAAATCATGGTAGAAAGGAAACATTCTCTTTCAGGAAAAAAAAATCATCCAGAACTTTGCAAGGTGGAACCACAAGGAGAGCATCAACAAAAAAAAAGCACAAAATGTCACGCTAAAGCTGGTTGATGATAGTTTGTTACACAAAAGAGAAGTGTAAGTAAAATAGTATTGACATGAAGTCACTACATGAAAGAAAATAGAATTTCAAAACATCACTATGACAATGTCCTTAATAATCCCATGAGACAGATTCCAGTCCCTTGTATTTCTTCAAAAATTCAGCATAAGATAAAGTAGCTGAAATATCAATGGCCATTCAACTTTTGAATGTCTCCCTTATCCAAAGTAACTGTTTTTTTGCTACTACGACCAAACTGTGGATTTGGATTAACATGAAAAAGCATGTTTGAGGCTTTATTTCCAATAAGAAGCACTCAAATGTTTTTAACAGTTTGGTATATTGGACTTAAGTGGAAATTGAGAAATTGTGCACTTTAGTTCAAACAATCTTCAAGTCCTTGATAAGAATCTAGTTTCTCAATTATTTGTCTTTGGAAATCCATCCAGCAATTTACATTGTTGTGTTTCCAACAACTCCAGGTAATGCAAGTAGGGAGAATCTCTTACAGTATTGTTAATTATCATGGAGTGTTGAAGAGGTATCAGTGACAGTCCTTCATATGTCTGAGTCTACCATTCTTTGTTTAGTTAATGCAACAAGTTATTCTTTGATGAACAGTAAGGAAAAAAAGGACATGTTTTTTTGGTGCTTTCTTTTTCAGTCTGATAAAAATTCTGGTTTCCCAATCATTGTGTTTAGGAAAAATCCATTGGACAACATGCTGTTGCTTGATTGTCTTGGGATGAAAATTTCCAATTACTCCAAACTAAAATATTGTGACAAGTATATTCTCTTAACAGTATTGTTAATCATTGGAATGTTGAAGAGGTGGGTATAATTCTACCATGACATCAACAAGGATGGTTGAAGCTAAGAAAATCAAGCATGAAACAACATATCATTACCATATTAGCAAAAAGTCAAGCATGAAACAAGTTCATCATTTCTAGCATCAGTATCAACAGATTTTAATCTTAAGAAAATACACAAGAAGAGAATAAATCTAAGAAAATCAACATATCATTACCATATTAGCAAAAAGTCAATTCACAAATTGGTCATAATCCTTACCACATTCTTCAAATCACTAGATAGCTTGATAGAAATCACCTATACAATAAGAAAAAAAATGCTGGTACTCCATTAGTAAACAACTCACAATTGATGATTGCAGGGCAGTTCACTCAAACCAACAATCCTATACTCTGTGTTTGAAGAAGGAGCTTTTATCCTTAAATTCTTCAGTATCCGTTTTGCCTATCAATCCAGGAAAATGATCATTAGGTAAAATGCTGAGATCAGAACAAATAGCAGCATTTAACCCAATTTCAACTTACTTTTGACCAATCAATTTGAGAAAGTCTATAACTGGGCCAGGTCCTACTATAGTTGTGGTTGAGACATCTGCAAACAAAAGTTAAAGCAATTGATATATAAAATACAATACACAGTCAAACCACTGCAGTGCGCCATGCGCCACCCTCCCCGCCACCACCCTACAAACCACCATCACCCTCTTCACCCTCAAAAACCCAAACTCCTCCTACAACTCCTCCAGCAACGCCGTGTGTGCTCCCCAACTCGTCGGAATCCCCTCCAAGTAGGCGTGCTTCCCTGAAAACCAACACCTGACAATCCCACAAGCACTGCTGTACTGGCTCCCGCACACCCCCACTATCCACATCGAGCACAACACCGTCGAATTGAGAACTAGAGTTTGCACAGAAAAATAGAAGATTCAGCACATACTGCAAAACACTAAATGTCAATATAACAAAAGAGGGGCAGCATTTAACTCGGCTGAGTATGATATTTTTATCCAAACAACAAAAACAAAGTTCTGTTCAAGTTACACACCTCATATCCACATTTGCAAGGTTTCAGTTGTTGGTCAGTGAGGTCCATCTCCTCCGCACAGAGGGGGCACGTCCTCTCTCCATCATCACTCATGGTCGTCCTTCAATACAGTTTAAATTTCAAAGTCTAAACGCATAATGCACGAAAACCACTACAACAATTCCACGCCTACAACTCAACCAATTCATAGGACACTCCATGACCCGGAGCGAACAGAAACCCTAAATTTTCAAGCACAACAACAAAAATCCATCCCAAACGCCCTAAAAAAATTTCCATTTTTTTCAACAAATCCAAACAATCCAGTCCCCAGGCTACAAGATCTTCACAATTACTAAAAATCAATCTTTAAAAAGAGAGAGAACAGAACCCCTATGCAACACATGAAAAATCTCCAAGAAGGGCAAAAAGATAAAAAAACCCCCGAAAAAGAAAAAAATCAAGATCCAAATCAAAAACAACAAAAAAATTCAACCTAAAAAAACTCAAAAAAATAAAAAAAATCCAGCAAGAAACATCACTATTCATAGCCCATCAAAAAAAGGGGATCGATAAGACGAGACCGGTTGATCTAGGGCTAGAAACACGTCGAGAATCAACACCGATAGAGCAATCAGGAGATCGGGGATTTAGGGCTTACATTGGCGGGATCGTGAGGGCGGTGAGGGCGGAGCAAGAGAGCCGAGAGCGCCGGGAAGAACCAGGGGTCGAGAACGAACCAAGTCCTCTCAGTCTTCCCACTACCGCTCATCACTCACTCTCTCTCTCTCTCTCTCCATCCCTCAACAACCATCACTACCGGCCTCCTCACTCCATCCCTTAACCACCATCACTACCGGCCTCCTCATCTCCATCTTTCTCTCGCTCTCTCTCTCTCTCTCTCCATCCCTCAACAACCATCACTACCGGCTTCCTCACTCCATCCCTCAACCACCATCACTACCGGCCTCTTCATCTCCATCTTCACTGCCCTAAACCACTACTCTCACCGGATAGAAATGCCCTAGCTAATGGAGTATGAGGATTTATACCTAGATTTTGATTGTCCGGCCGTGACGGAGTTTTCCGAAGACCTTCGTTCGCGCTTGATTCCGATTTTGATTGGTGCATGTGAAACTCTTTTTGGGGTATCAAATGACAAAGAGAGAGAGAAAGAGAGGAATTACTTACAATGTCCTCTCACCTACCTCTCTGCCTCTGCTATTCCATTTTCCAACTCCCTCCTCATTTTTTAACTTTCAAAATTTTTGGTTCTGTTTTCAAGCTTTGTGCTGGCAAAGTACTACTTCTTTCAATTGTCTTTTATTATTATTATTATTATGTGCAATTTCTATTTGTAATTAAACTGCATCATCAATGGCAGAGATTCCATAAAGTAATAATTTTATCATCAATTTGGTCAATAGATCCAAAAAGAGTACAAAGTGAAAGGGTGGATATATGATGATGGAATTAATTATATATATATATATATTTAATCTCTAAATTTGGTATGTATCCATCTAAAATATATTTTTGATTAACTCAACAATAAAGTTATTGACATTACGAAAAAATTGAAAGTTTGGTTTTTTCCGGTGCATGATTGTGATGGGGTGTATTTGTGCTTTTGATACTTTTGTCCATATTGGAAAAAAACAATAATTGAGTTAAAAAAATTCATTTAATAATTTTTGAAAAAAATTTATTTATTTTTTTTCTTAAAAAAAGAGAAGTTGAGAGAGAAAGACAGCGATGATTTTTTTATATATATATAAATATGTTAATATACAGTGAGTTGTTGAAGAATTATTTAGACATTTTTTTAATATGTTAAACCATTAAAAAGATTAGGGTAAATTTTCGATGTTAAATAACTAGATTTATAAATTTTAATGAATTATTAAAAATAATTGTACATGTAACACATTCAATTTTTTTAAAAACAAATATAATATATATTGTCTAAAAACATAACTTTTTATAATAATTAATATTATTAGTAAAAATAACAATTAAAAAAATTATTTTCATATATTTTAATAAAATATATTTTTAATATAACTACATATATTTTAAACATAACTATTAGCAGAATGTCCAATTTATTCGATATTTATAAATTTTTTTATTAGGATGAACCATTTATAGTTCATAATAATTTGACCAGTCACTATATATAATAATCAATATAAGCAATATTTATACCAATAGGAAAAATAGGTGTCATTAAATGTTTAATTTCTTCTAATGAGTTTATAAAATTTCGTTAGTATAAATAGTCTATACCTACAAAATTTGACCCAGTCATTATAGATAAGCATTGATATTAGCTATACTAATGGAAGAATATGCATTTGTAAATATTTGATTTATTCTGATAGTCAAAAAATTGTGTTGGTATAAAATTCGTCAGTAAATATTTTCTCTATTCTGACAATTTTTAAATTATTATTAGTAAAAAAATCTATAAACTACAGACTCGATCATCACTATAGATATATATAGTTATGGAATTTGATCGTCACTATAGGTAATAGGCATAATACAATAATAGCTATACTGACAGAACTAAATCCGTTAGTAAATATCTAGTATTATTGGTAAAAATAGTCTATAGCTACGGAATTTGACCGTCACTATAGATAAAAGTCAGAATACAATAATACTATACTAACGGAGCGAAATTCGTCAGTAGATATCTTATTTATTCTGACAGTTCTAAAGTATTGTTTGTAAAAACAGTTTATAGCTATAAAATTTGACCGTCACTATAGATAAGTGTCGGTATATGGCAATTTTTTTGTAGTGAGTAAACCATTAATGTATGAAGGTGAGAAGTCTATGATCAGAAAGAGACACTTCTTCCTGACTGAAGAGAAGCTGAAGGAGAACCCTAACCTTTGCTCCTTCATGGATCACTCTTCACTGAACACCAGGCATGATATAATGGTGGAAGAGGTGCCAAAGCTGGGAGCAAAGGCAGCCACCAAAGCTCTGGAGGAATGGGGACGTCCACGTTCTGAAATCACTCACCTCGTCTACTGTAGCACTGGTGGTGTTGACTTGCCTGGCGCTGACTACCGGATCATCAAGCTCCTCGGCCTCTCTCCATCCACCAAACGTGTCATGCTCTACATGCAGGGATGCTTCGCTGGTGGCACCGTGCTACGTATAGCCAAAGACCTGGCCGAGAACAATGAGAACGCTCGTGTTCTTATAGTATGCACCGAGATGACAGTCATCTCCTTCCGTGGCCCTAGTGAGGACAACGAGAACTTCGGTAATATGGTCGGACAAGCCATCTTTGCCGACGGCGCAGCCGCGGCAGTCGTTGGAGCCAAACCCATCCCTGAGGTTGAAACCCCATTCTTTGAATTAGTGGCCACTCACCAATACATTCTTCCGGAGACTGAAGAGCATATTACAGGGCATTTGAGAGAAGTAGGATTCACTTTCTTGTTAAATAACCAAGTGCCTACTAGTGTGAGCATGCACATAGAGAAGACTCTTGTGAAGGCTTTTTCACCATTAGGGATCTCAGACTGGAACTCTTTGTTCTTTGTCACTCATCCTGGAGGCCGGGCCATTTTGGATCAGATTGAAGAGCAGTTAGACCTGAAGCCTGAGAAGCTAAGAGCCACAAGACATATGTTGAGTGAGTTTGGTAACATGTCAAGCGCTAGTGTTTTCTTTATCATGGATGAGATGAGAAAGCGGTCTATGGCTGATGGCTTGCGCACTTTTGGAGAAGGCCTTGACTATGGAGTGCTCCATGGTTTTGGTCCTGGGATTACTGTGGAGACCGTTGTCCTTTTTGCACTCCCTCTTAATACTTAGCTAAATAACGTCAACTTATTTATCATGCACCCAGATCTAGTCCTACCAAAATGATCCCATGAATTATGTTTATGTTAAGAACGAAAATAAACTAGGATCTTATTTGTTTGATAAATCAAATATTTGTGTGAAAGTTATAAACAAATAAAGTTGTCTTTTATGAATATGCATGGTTCAAGTTTATCAGAATTAAGTTTTGAATTAATTATAAATGTTAACGTAAAACTTAGTTATTATATTCACGTACGTATATATATTTCGTATATTTCAATATATATATATATATATTCACGTACGTACGTAAGTGAATTATACTCTTGGAAGATGGTTTTGTAGCTAGCGTGTGTTATATCTTGTGTCCTGCTTCTCACATGACATGCATGTGTTTTTATGAGAATAATTATAATTAGGTTATCAATTTGTTTACTTCTATCTAGATCATTGGTTAATAAAATTATTAATCAAAGTCAAGCTTCTATATAGTAAATAATAATTTTAAATCATTACAATAAGTTCTTGTTCTTGAAATGTTGCTTGGACCAATTTTGAAATAAATGTGGATAAACCACAGATTTATTGAAAAGGACTTGGACCAATTTTAGAAATATATAATAATTTTTCAAAAAAAACAAAACAAAAGTCATCTTAATTAGAAGTCTATGGTAAACATCAATTAAATTATTGAAGAGTGCAGACCACTTTAGCTGCAACTAATGTCAAGTAACCATTTATAATTTAAAAAAAAAAATTCATTTGTAGTAATAACGCCTAAAAATATTTGGAGATGAGCATTAAAAAAAAGGTAGAATACCCATATTAGTTCTTATACTTTTTTTACTTTACCTTTTTAGTCCTCATATTTCAATTTAAGCCCTTTTAATCCCTCTACTCTTTGAATGAGTGCAATCAAGTCCCTCATATACACTTTGAACATACCAATTACTAATTTTTATTGCTCATATATTCTATGAATCATATAAAAAATAAAGAATTTGTATTATTTCCATGAATTGTGTATATTACAATGATTATTATGGATGAATTGTGTAGTATATTAATTATTTTTATGAGTTGAACAGTTTTAGGGGACTTGATTGCAATCATTCAAAGAGTAGAGGGATTGAAAGAGCTTAAATTAAAGTAGGAGAACTAAAAGGGCAAAATGAAATAAGTACAAGGACTAACATGAGTATTCTACCTAAAAAGAAAAATCAAACGTCAATCAACATAATTGAAAGATCAAAATCTATGCATAAAGTAATATATTCCAATACATTGAACTCAACATTAAAGAAAAAATTGCTGTCATTCAACATCAATTTTTATTAATGACTATCTAAAACAAAAATCTACCAATAAGTTATAAAAAAAATAAAATAAATTGACTAAATGAAGAAAAAAGACTTCGGATCACATTGACATATTGAATATGTAAAAATATATAACAAGTGATTATTTCGTTCTAGTCATATATTCCAAATTATGGCTCTAGCGCAGAGATCCCACAAGGTCCTTTGATTAAAATTTAAAAAGAGAGCCTAGGAAGTCCAAATTGTCGAAACAGAAAATGGACACATGTGCGAATTTAAAATTTGATTAAAGAAAGACCAAATTCGCTCCATGTATTCACATTCAAGAAATAGCTGTTCCACTGTTTCAGAGGCTTTATGACAGAGTACACACATATATGTGGTATTTTGGTTACAACCATTTTTGACCACATATCTGTGGCATTTAATTGATTCTAATATTCATTCTATTTTGTTTAAAATAGCTAACATACTTCTTTCTTGATTTTCCACAGCTTCCTATTCTCAACAGCAAACTCTCAATGAAGCTTCCTAAAAGATCAAGCGCTCATTAAACTTTATGAGCACAAGAGTCACGAATATTGCAAGTGATTCAGATCAAAATACTTCCCTAGAGTAGTCGGCTCCTCCTAGCTATTCAAACTTGCCTGTGACTCATGTTGCCAGTCTTCGCTAATTTAGCTGCTTCTTTCTTGTTGCTCTTTTTTAGTTTTGTTGATCTTTCATTCTATCTTTTCTTCTTTTTACCTTATTTACTTTACTGCTAGTGAGGGTTCCCAATTTATTTTTTGGGTTTCCGTCTATTTTTTAATAAATCAATGGTTTATCCACTTTCATTCAAATATATATATATATATATATATAACAAGCATTATCTGTTCAAACATACAAAATAGAACCTCTTGTATCTCTAATTTATTAAGTTGTTAGGTTTCATACATACATGCAATATGCAGGGTAAGGAAAAATAGCTTTTAAACATGAAGTCCATTGTTATTTTTTTAATAAAAAATTTAAATTTTTTTAAGAAATAGGGGCAAGCTACACACAACGAATTCTTGACTTTTCTAGGTAAATAATATATCGAATTTTGTATTGCACTAATAGACGTGTATATATATATATATTTCATTCTATTCAATTAGCTTCCCGCATTTGATTTATTTAATAAAATATACAATGGATTCATTGTAAAACCAGTAATAAAAATTGTAGGAACGGGTTAGGAGGGAGAAGGCTGGGACCCTCCTGGTTTCATCGAGGAAGACAACAACATTGATGCCTATGAGCTCAATTTTAATGTTAACTATGACCGCCTTCGTCTGAAACATTCTTGAACACTAGATTAGTGTTCACTGTGGATGAAAAAGCTGTCTACAAACCTCTGTCCATCCCTGGTAGTGGTGAAGAGTAGTTGAATCAGATGAGCCGTGCTCAGGGGTACTCGTAATCTTTGGGTCGGGTAACAAAGAATATTTGGACCCCAGTGTCGGGGAATAGCCAACGACACACCCACGAGATTCCTTGGAATCTAAAGGGAAAGTAGGTGGTCAAAGATGTTGCGTGTGTGGCCGGCTTATCAGAAAATAACTACCTTGACCGTCGCTCGGTGGAGATATCGAACTCCAGAGTTGATTGGGCCCTACAAGGTTTCTACAACCCTTAGGCTTGGAAAGATCCTCTAGGAATGAGCTCTGACATAGTTAAGTTTCATACGATCATTGATAATGAGATTCCAATAGATTCCCCCTACACTCGCAACATTCTGAAGACTGGGAAGCAGCCAATGCTCGCAGCTGGTCTGCTAGCAAATAGATCAGATTCTGATCTAGGGGCAGTGGAGCGAAGCTCCTGACCTAGCAGCAAAGATTTAGATGACGCACTGGAAAGGCGACGAGCTAGAGCTCAAGCCATGACGATGGAAGCCAACTCTCAGTCTAGAGACAATCGAGGCAAAGATAGTAACGGTTATTCATCGCGGGGGAAGGGAGGGATTTCTATTGAAACTCCAACCGCGGTTGTGGAGTTTTTTCTCTAGCAACGGTGATGGTAAAGGGGTTCTGGCGGTGACGGTTTACTCCAGCCAAGCTAGTCTGTCTGCGATGGAGACTGTTTCCCACTATGACGAAGGAGCTCGACATTCATTACTGGTGGGCCGAAGGACCGTTGGACACTTAGAGAAAGCTTCTCAGACCGATGGACGTGAGCCTCCTTGTTTTGACGCTACTCAAACGGATCGAGGAGGTTTCACTTCTAGAAAACATGATTGGACTTACCGACGTGATCAATGTGTCAAACAACTCCTGGTCCAACGTGATGAAAACTTTTGTAAATTGCATGGGGAGCTTGGCATGTACCCATGCGGTGGGGAGACATGTGTCGCTATTGGAGCAGTTGAAGTTTTACAACAAGTGGCTAAGTCCTCTCAACATACGTTGTGGGATATGGGCCAAACCAATTTTGACAAAGGGGTGGACTCAAGTCAGAATCTTTTTAAGAATGAGGTGAGGCCTTTAGTGAAGGGAATGTGAAGGATTATGGGCCAGACCAAGTGATTTGTGGGGCTTTACATCATGACACGTGGGCCTATTTGGGTCTAGTGGTGGGTTAGTAGTCAAATTCTA
This sequence comes from Dioscorea cayenensis subsp. rotundata, assembly GCF_009730915.1. Classification (NCBI taxonomy): domain Eukaryota; kingdom Viridiplantae; phylum Streptophyta; class Magnoliopsida; order Dioscoreales; family Dioscoreaceae; genus Dioscorea; species Dioscorea cayenensis. Next base: position 979,491 of record NC_052487.1, read on the forward strand.
GGTCAATGATTATTCTATAGCAATCAGAGAAGTCCTAGTTAAGAATTGGGCAAGACTGGACGATTCCATCTTCTCCGTACAATGCAACTAGTTGTTGGGACCTCATGTATGCACCATGATCACCAGAGATGTAGACATTGACGAGGATCCCACTCAGACCATGGGATAGTGCCGTGTATCTTGTCCCTCTCGGCTCCAGGGTGATGTGGAGCTGTTTTGTTTAATACATAGCTAATGAATCTGGTATTCTGTGTTTCTCTTCTTCTATTAATAAATGTGATTTATCCACTTTTTTAAAGAAAAAAAATCATTAATAAAAGTGATGATAGTTACTAATGTTAATAAACTAAAACATAGATTTTTTAGAAAATACTATATAAAGTAATTTATAAAATATTAATAAATCAAATAATAAATTTTTGATAATAATTTTTTTAAAAAAATATTATGTTTTATAGTATTTTTTTAATAAAAGAGACAAGCGCCGTATAGATTAGGGCTTGCGCACAGGTTGAAATTTAATCATCCAATCCACGTACTCTCAGGGGGGGATGAAGGGTTTGGGCTACTAACCGACACCTATAACCGACGTCAACCCGTTATCATTATTATTTTTAATGAGCTTTGAACTAGAGATTTTGCCAAGTATTATTAGGCTATGAGCCTTTTGATTGTTTTAGACTATATTTATTAATTTGTAAAAAATTAATTTTTAAAAAAATAAAAATAAAAAACTGAAATGGGAGAAATAAAAAACTAAAGAGAGAAAGAGAGCAGGGGAAAGAGAGAAAGAGAGCAGGGGGATGGGACGGCCACCCCCTTGACCCCCCTTTTGCTCCATCCCTGCATGAGAATTACAAGAGTGGTTGAAAGCTAAAACAAGAATAAGACTGGAAACGCTTTAACCACCGGAAAGAAATATGAGATCAATCTTAATTATGATTGAAACAGGTGACAAAAGCCATTGATTATAAACCCATAGTTATTTCTTTCCTACCAAATATTTAAAAAAAAAAAAAAATGCTCCCACGAACATATCGTAAATATTTTTATAAAAAATTGAGAAAATCAAAACTGCATTTGATGGCTGGTGCTGCACATATATACTTAACCTTAATTCTATCCCCAAAATTTACTGTTTTGAAAACTTCGTTCTGAGAAAGACATTTGGCGATTTATAATTAGGTAAATGTTGAACATAAGTTAATTAATAATACTACCAAGTACCAACACCACCTAATCCTCCTTCTCACCGTCCTCTTCGCCAAACCCTATCCCTAGCTGGTGCTGGCACGATCCTCTTCTCGAGATCTCCTCCCAACCCCTCTGCTTTCTCTCTACAAACTCTTCCTCCTTTTCTCTCCTCCTCCTTGATCTTCTTTTCAATGATTTCAGACATAGCAACGGGGACATTCTTTGAGATTCGGACTTCTGATGAGCCGATCAAAGATCGGCGACCTGCTAGCGATGTGCAGCTTCGATGATTCCTTTTCTAGGAATCGATGCTATGTGCGAGCAGAAATTCGCAGTGAAGGAAAGGAGCCTTACAGAAACTGATATTTCTGTTCTCCTGATGATCATGGCTGGCACTGGAAGCAGAAAGGTTTAATCGCTTCTTGAAATTGTTGATTGTTTAGGGTTTTGTTTTCTCATTTTCTTGATTTCTTTGTTCATAGACATGGAGGATTGTTGGGTGTGTTCTGTCGCTGCTTCAAGAGCTATTGAGCCATATTGATTGTATTCTTTGATTATTTATCAAATTTCATTGGTTGTGTCCAATCCCTCATTCTTTTAATTAGGGTATCAGCATCAGAGATGAGGGAGAGGATTGGGTCGGTGACTCCAAAAGTGGTGGCAAAGAAACTCTCCATCTGTACCTTCCACATGTTCTGTTTGCAGCTCTATCGATCATTGACACACAAGAAAGTATGACATCTCTTCAGTTTTAGTGCTTATTTTTTCTTAACTGGGAAAAGGAGACGTCCGCCGGGAGTAGATGGGAGATGGGAGTGAGAGACTGAGAAGGAGAATAAGAGCGGTGGTGGTCAACGAGCCATCCATGGGTTAAAGAAGAAGAAGAAGAAGAAGAAGAAGAAGAAGAGATCATGGGAAGTGAAATGTTCAATGAAATGACAAAGTGGTGTGTAGAGTGGGGATAGTGTCGTGGGTATGCTACTGCTGCTGTTGCTTTCTCTTTCTCTCTTTATTTTATCTGCCGCTTTGCCATTCGGGATGATGAATTTTTACTTTGAAAATGAAATTTGGATGTCATATAAAATGTTTTTTTTATTGATACCCATATTTATTAATTTTATTAAAAACAAAAAAATCAGCTTATAAGTCAGATACGTTGAATGATGTTAATTGATTATCTTTTTATATTTTTAAATTTAAATGAGGTGATAAAACGGTATTGTTGTTGGTGTGGAGATAAGGTGGTGATGAAGTTGGTGTATGATTGAGTAGATTTTGGATGCATATAAAAAATTTATTTAATTTAAACGAGAAGAGAAAGAGGGATTTACTCATCTGGTAGAAAGTTTTTAATAGTTTTTTGTTTTTTTTTAAATATTAAAGTTTGGTTAAACTGCTCTTCTTGCAAAAAGGTCCATTTAGAGGGATTATGAATTTTTTTTGGGGAGTTAATATATCCAAACCTATATTGGAGCATGTCAACATTTGGATTTTTTTAAGTGCTAATTTATTTTAATTTCTTTTGACAAATTAGTAATAAACATTTTTTTTATTTTAATTTTTCTTCTAAAAGTGAATTTAAAATTTAGTTTTGTTAGTTTAAGAAGAACCTAATACAATATCTTTTCTCTTCATTTTGTAAGTTAACCTAATACAATATCTTTTCTCTTCATTTTTTAAGTTAATTTAAATATTTTTTATTTTTATTTTAAATTTGGTTTTATTTGTTTGGTTTTGTTCCGTAGAGGTATAAAGTTAGAGAGAAAGATATATTTTCTTCATTTTTTACATTATATTTTTCGCTCTCATAATTAGTATTTAAGATTTGATTTTGTTAGGTTTAATTTTGCGTCACTAGCATACCGGTGATTAAGAAACAAATGTTGAAATGAAAAAAATATTTATTAATGTTTGGCTGCATGAGTTAAAATGTGCAAAAACATCCACTATTATGGGAAAAAATTTAGAGATAATTTCCTGAATCAGAAAAACATGCATACGATAAACATGTCAAAATTTACAATACAGATTTGGTAGTGATGTTGACCCAGATTTTGTACACATGTCAATCCAAGACTGAAGAAAGAATAAAAAATTACAACATCAATCATCAGCCAAACAAACCCCACAATGCAAGACACTAGGCCAAACCAAGAGATAAGGGAGCAAGCGTCCTCCCTAAAAATTGTTTTAAACATACCAGATTTTTTTTTCATAAAAATTGTTTTAAACAACATATATGGAGGTTTGTGTCTTAATAATGTTCCGCCAACCCAATAAGAAGATGGCTCACTATCATAACTGATATGAATTGAAGAAAAGTAGATATTGTGGTCAAACAAGGGGATTTGATTTGACTTTAACGTCTAACTTGCACTAATTTCTACAACTTGCCAAAAGAATTAGGTGTTTCTTCCAATCTTATGTCCATATAATAAAATAAAATCATATCTAGACATATTTGTATAGAATTTGTTGAGAGGTGTTGTCATATAACCCACAAAATCTTTTGCTACCCACTTATAATTGTTATATAACCATTAAATCTTTTGTCATATAACCATTAAATTTTTTGTTCATATAATTGTTATTTACTACCCACTTATAGACAGAGTCAGAGTATTAGTATAAATTATTATATTATAATTTAGTTTTTTTTTAAACCGGAATTCATCACCTCCCTCTTATAAAAAAAATATTATTTGAAGCCATTATTTATTATTCTCATTTAGATATTAAGTAAAAAAGATTAACTAAGCAAGTAATAATTGAACGATTATTATTCATTCAATATCTCTCTCTCACTCTGTTGTTTCTCTATTCCTGCAGATCAGTGTACCATCAAAAATTATATTTCCTTTCAAAACATTAAAATGAAATCATTTTCATTATTCAATAAATAATATAACATATTCCAAAAATATATTTCTCAACCTTTCACATCTTGCAAAATATACTTCTCATATTGAAAACAATTTACAAAAAAATGACATGAAATTTTTTTTTTCAAAATTTATACTATCTTTGTAATCTTCCTTTTAGATATGATTAACCCGCAACGTTAGCGCGAGTACATAAATCTAGTTTATTTCTAAATCTATTTCACATCATATCAATATGCTTTCGGTAACTAAATAAAATAGTACCAAGGCAAAGCCACATGCACACACCAAGCATAATAGAACCACATCGATGTTAGTAGTGAGCTTTTATCTTGCCCATACACTAGCTTAGTCCTGCATGGATTAAGATATCTAATAGGCAAATTTGTACCCAGGGTGATGGTGAAAGGCTGGAGTTCATCAATTCGCAAAGCTAAGCAATGTGACTTCTCTCTCATGAACAAATGAATTAATCATTTTCTCTTAATAAACTGGGTTTAAAGTGCAATAATTTGAAAAACAAAAATATTTACAGAAGATAAATATTTTATGGGATTATTAAAGGTAACTTTATTACAATTAGTTTCATCTAAATGATAATAATAATATTATATCTATGTGTATACTTACACAAATCTAAATTCATAAAAAAAATCATGAAAATTGTAATGGAGAGAGACATGTGAAGTAAATGTCAATGTTTATTTATTAATTAATATTCAGAAAACCTCAAAATAATAAATAAAAAAAAGTTTATCCCATCACCTAGAAAATGGATCTAACGGTAAGTTTTAATGACTACAATATTTTATATATACGTGCCTTTCATCTTATTTTTTATAAACATTAAATTATCTATTTTATAGTTAGTTAGTTTAAAACATAACCGATGAACTAATATATATATACACACCCAAGCATGCATGCATCCCTGCTGTTTATTGATCCGTCGACCAAGTTGTCATCTTTCGTTTCCGGTCCAAGAAGCAAGAAACAGTGATCGATCAAGATGAGCAACCACCGGGACTGGTCCTTCCTCCCTGTGACACTCATCGTTCTCACCGCCGAACATCTCAACGCAGTTGATCACGTCCGCTTCCGGTCCGTCTGCATGGAATGGCGGCGACATACAGAAGAGAGAAGAAAGGCCCCTCTACTGATCCTCGTCGACTTCAACGGCCGACTTCACCCCAGCGAACCTCACCGCATAAAGGCTCTCTCCTTGTTTGACATCATCCGCAAAGAGATCATCCCCCTCCGGCTCCCAGCCTCCTTACTTGTTACCAATTGCTACTACTTTGGCTCCTCCCATGGATTGATCTTCATAGGCAAAGTCCCTGTTTCTCAAAGTAGTAGTACTGCAGGCAATAACCAAAGTGAACTGACGATAAGACTCCTCAACCCATTCACCGACGACTTCATCGACCTCCCATCTCTGCCCCGTCGACCTAGTGGCCGTGTCTTTCTTTTTGGCCAACCTGGAAATCTCCAGAACAATAACCACATAACTGTAATATACTACCTTGCTAGAGATGAGATTTACCGGTACGCTTCTCAAGTGAACTTCGTCATGGCTGGTGATCAAGAATGGTTGTCTTTCCGGGTGGTTGACCAGCCCGATGATGCTGTAGTCATAGAGGACCACTTGTACGCCAACAACGCAGGAGTACTCAGAGAGATCAGTCTGGATACCGGAATGCTTCTCGATATGAATCGGCTAGCCTTGCCTGGCTTGCTTCCTGTTCTGTCATCAGATTCAACACTTTGGTTGAGGTTCTTGCAAGACTTTCGTGGCCACCTCCATCTTCTTTTCACTGCCGAATATCAAAGTTTATATTGTTTCTTGATGAGGGTTGGTGTCCATGAGATACAAGACTTTGAAGACGGAGACTATTTTAAACCACCCCGTTTGTTCAGGTGGCAAAGGTTCTTGATTATTGGGGATGATTTCACAGTGGAACCATATGCCCCGCCGGATGGTGTATATTTACGTGATTACTATCCATTTCGCCTGCTTCTCAGACTCTCAAAGTTCTGGGCAAGTGATCAAAACCGATGGGAAGCCATGGGCTGGATTACTCCTACTTTGCTATGATTAAGGTGCTTTGGGTTTTCTTGATCAGTTTTTAGCTTTGTGCTCTGCTTTCTTTGATATAGATAAACGCATGGTTATAGATAATTAGTTACCTTCTTTGCATCATTTAATTTGATTATCTTGTTTGTTTGTTGATTCTAGCTAGCGATCAGTGAGTATGTTTCTTCTGGTAGTAGTTCATGAATGCTAGCAGCTTGTCATTCTCATTGTCAAAGATTATGACTACTTTAATTTCCTTTTCTTATAGCATGCATGTCTTTCTCTGTTATAATTAGCACTGTCAGCAGTTATTTATTTGTTCGATGTTGAATTTAAAAATTTAACTAGTTTATTAAAATACCTGTTTACATCTAACTTAAATATTTTAAATATTTTGTTTACATTGAAAAATCTATATTAAACAAAAATATACTACATAACATAATTTATAAAATATCAATAGATTAAACAATAATTTTTTTTAAACAAAAATTATTACGTTTTAGATGATATGTATTAATTTGTAAAAAAAATTATTATTAATATATGTGGAATCAACATATAAATATATATATTACTATATTCAAGAGGGCTGCCGCTCAGCCAATATGCATGCATATATAACCATATTTAAAGGGATACAGAATCAACATAAAGTATATATATATATCTCTATATATGTTCAAAGGTTACAGATGAATCATACAAGTACATATATATATATATATATATAGCTATATATATACAGTGGTTGCAACAAGCTCAGAAGAAGGGAGAAGGATAGATAAAAGATGAAGCTCAGATCATCTCCAAGAGATACATATGCTAGGCCTTAAACGTGCACACCATGCACCAATCCTTAATTAGCACAAAGCAGGGTGGTCAGATGACTCAGATAAGCTTCAAATAAACTACTATTAAAGCACACAACCTTCCTCCAAGTATTTACAGTAGCCATATTATTTAATGTTCAGATAAAAACGCTAGACGATTACTTGGAAGAGTGAAAGGATGAGACTGAGAAATTTTTGCAGCTGTGACTACAAGGGTGGAGGTTCGAAGATTTTCTGTCCCGGAATCACAACTCTCTCTCTCTCTCTCTCTCTCTCTCTCTCTCTCAGAGACAGAAGATGGGTAGAAGAAGGGACATGCTATTGGTTCCTAGGGCAATAAACAATGAAAACAAGCCTCTTCACGGATTTACAGGTTTGCATATAATTGAGAAACTTTAACAAAATGTCAGGAATCCGGGCTTTTAAAGCTTTGTGACAAACAAATGAAAACAAAAATTCTGTAGCCCATAATGGTTAAATGGTTGGTAGCCACTGAGCGTGCAGTGGCCACAACTTTTTCTGATACATGGAGAAATTGTTAAGCGATTAATGAACTCTCATAAATGGCCATTAAAATTGCTCTTAGCAAGATTAGGAGTAGCTGATCATGCTCTATCTCTATATAAAGGGTACGATAGCGGTAACAGGCTACTTCACAGTTCAGTTAAGAGTTGCATACTAGAAGCCAGTGCTTGTGAACTAGCTGGGTTTGCAATATCTTGATACCATATATATATATAGCAAAATATCTATAAATGGGGAGCATTAATGGTACTGTACACAAGAAAAACAAGGCTGGTGGCCCGGCTAGCTTGCTAGCGATCGGCACTGCCAACCCTCCAAATGTTGTATATCAGGATACATTTGCTGATTACTTCTTCAGAGTCACCAACAGTGATGGCAAGGTTGAGCTCAAAGAAAAATTCAAACGTGTCTGTAAGTGTATATAGATATATATATTTTAAACTATAAGTGTTTTGAAAATATATCTTAATTTCTATTCCATGAAGAGGTGATCTTAATTGGTTTAGTTCCGGTTTGGTTCTAATTCTACAAGGTGGTTCCAATTTTGTAAATTTTTGAATCGAAACATGAAACTTAAAACAAAACTGAACGGTTTGATTTCATGGGTGGGATAAATATATATAAACCACATTCATTAGGAGCTAGGGTGATGGAATGTGTATTCTCACAGGATAAAAATTTATTAAAAAAATATATATTATAAAAAAAAACATTTTGACATTTCTTTCATGTAACCGGAGCAAGTCTATTTAAAGAAAGATCTAATTTTTTGAGAATTAGATTTTCATTCAAAATAAAAGCTTTTATTTTTTAATTTATTTTATTAATTTTCAATCTGTTATTTTTTACTTTTCAATTATGTTTTATTTTCTTTGTCTTTTCTCTCCTTGTCTTTCCTGTTTTTTCCTTCAGTTCTGATTTGTTTTCCTCATTCCTGGTGAGGAAAAACAGTCTTTTATTTTATCTTATGTCTGGTACTTTAATTTTCTTTTGTATTTGGTGTTCTCTGTTACCTTCTCTCTTTCTCTAATAAATCCGTGGTTTATCCACTTTATTCAAAAAAAAAATTATGTTTTATTTTTTATAGTATATTGTGGTAATAATAATATTTTTTATATATAATATAATATAAATATATCGAAAAGGAATTTTATTGTATTATATAACATACTTTCTTATTTTAAAAAAATTAGAAATGGAATTAGAAGGGGGGATTAGGTTCAATTTGGTTCGGTTTTTAATTTATAAGAATATTTACTAAAATCCTAAAGTTCTGGTTCAAAGTTCCATTATAAGTGAAAACTAATTCAAGTTTACCTAAATAAATTATTATTTTAACAATAATGTATTTAATAATGATTTGTAGGTTTTGTATGTAAATTTTTGTGTGTACGTATATACCATGTTTAGGTTTTTCTGAAAAAAAAAAATGTATCCAAGCTCAGACAAATATAAATATATATATATATATATATATTGGTTAAAAATAAATAAATAAATAAAAATAAACACATAGTATTAATAAAAAATAAAGATAAAATATATGTGAAACATTAAATTAAAACATGATATAGTAAAGCAAAATCATTAATATCTTATACATGATATATGTAGAAAGTGACAATATTTTTTCAAAATAATTTTTGGGAGTTTTTAAAAAAAAATTTTTTGTAAAATAATTTCTGAAAAGAATTTAACAAATATGTTTATCTATTTTTCTCGTCATTTTAAAGACGTGATAAGAAAAGCTTCACTTATATGTACACACAAATAAATAAATAAATAAATATATATATATATTCCATGAAAAAAGGTCGTTAATTAACAAACAAGTTAACCATTAATGGATGAAGGTGAGAAGTCTATGATCAGAAAGAGGCACTTCTTATTGACGGAAGAGAAGCTGAAGGAGAACCCCAACCTCTGCTCCTTCATGGATCACGCTTCACTGAACACCAGACATGATATAATGGTGGAAGAGGTGCCAAAGCTGGGAGCGAAGGCAGCCACCAAAGCTCTGGAGGAATGGGGACGTCCACGTTCTGAAATCACTCACATCATCTTCTGCAGCAGGGGTGGTGTCGACTTGCCCGGCGCCGACTACCGGATCATCAAGCTCCTCGGCCTCTCTCCGTCAACCAAACGTGTCATGCTATACATGCAGGGATGCTTCGCTGGCGGCTCAGTTCTACGTATAGCCAAAGATATGGCCGAGAACAATGAGAACGCTCGTGTTCTCATTGTATGCGCGGAGTTGACAGTCATCTCCTTCCGTGGCCCTTGTAAGGACAACGAGAACTTCAGTAATATGATCGGACAAGCCATATTTGCTGACGGCGCAGCCGCGGCGGTCGTCGGAGCCAAACCCATCCCTGAGGTTGAAACTCCATTCTTTGAAATAGTGTCCACTCACCAATACATTCTTCCAGAGACCGAGGAGCAAATTACAGCGCATTTGAGAGAAGAAGGATTCACTTTCTTATTGAATAACCAGGTGCCCACTAGTGTGAGCATGCACATAGAGAAGACTCTTGTGAAGGCTTTCTCGCCATTAGGGATCTCAGACTGGAACTCTTTGTTCTTTGTCACCCACCCTGGAGGCCGGGCCATTTTGGATCAGATTGAAGAGAAGTTAGACCTGAAGCCGGAGAAACTAAGAGCCACAAGACATATGTTCAGCGAGTTTGGTAACATGTCAAGTGCTAGTGTTTTCTTTATCATGGATGAGATAAGAAAGCGGTCTATAGCTGATGGTTTGCGCACTTTTGGAGAAGGCCTTGACTATGGAGTGCTCCATGGTTTTGGTCCTGGGATTACTGTGGAGACCGTTGTCCTTTTTGCACTCCCTCTTCATACTTAGCTACAAAACGTCAACTTGTTCATCATCATGCACCCCAGGTCTAGTCCTACCAAAATGATCCCATGATATATGTTTATGTTAAGGACGAAAATAAAGTTGTGAAACTAATTGTTTGTGTGAAATTTTTAAAGAAATAAACTTGTCTTTTATGAATATGCATGGTTCAAGCTTATCAGAGTTAAGGTTTTAATTAATTATAAATGTTAACGTAAAAGTTAGTTATTATATTCGCGTACGTACGTACGTAAGTGAAGTGTACTCTTCGAAGATGGTCCTCTAACTATATATTTTGTGTACGTGTTATATTGTTCTTGATGTGTCCTATTTGAAATGACATGTGTTTTTATATTAAAAAAAATTATAATTAGGTTATTAATTTATTTACTTCTAATTTATCTTGATCTCGGGTTAATAAAATTTTTAATCAAAGTCAAGATTCTATATAGTCCATAATAATTTTAAATCAGTACAATTGGTCTTTGTTTTTGAGATTGTTGGTTGAACCACTGAACATAATCCATAAAAGACGGAAACTTTTATAATTTTGAGAAATATATAACAGTTTTTCCTAGAATTATATAACAGTTTTCCCTAGAACAAAAGTCATTTTAAAATTTTTAAAAAAGGTGTCAATTAAATTATTGAAGAGTGGAAAACCAACTCTAGCTATAGCGATAGTTAAGCAAATATTTATAATTTAAATAAAAGCATTTGTAGTATTAATAACTAAAAATATTTGGAGATGAACATTTAAAAAAAATAAAACGTCAATCAACATAATTAAAAAATCAAAGTTTATGCATAAGGCAATATATTGAAACACGTTGAACTCAACATTAAAAAGAAAAATTGATGCCATTCAACATCAATTTTTCATCATTTTTCTTGATGACTATCTAAGATAAAAATTTACGCATAAGTGTATAAAAGAAATAGACTAAATTGACTAAAGAAAAAAAATAATTCGGATCACATTAACATAATCAATATGTAATAATACATAAGAAGTATTATCTGTTCAGACATACCAAATAGAATTAAATCTTGTTTCTCTATTGTTTTTTTTTAATAAGATGAATAAACTACAAATTTAATAGAAAAACCGGAACAACGAACAACGAACAAACAACACAAGCAGACTAATAACAAATAAGAAAACGGAAAAAAAAAAAAACCAAAACCAATGAATGAACCCAATGTTGTATTTGCTATTATTCTATTTGTTTAAATTTATAATATATCTATTTTAATAAAAAAAATCTTGTATCCCTAATATATTAAATTGTTAGTTTCATACATATATGCTATATGCAGGGTGAGGAAAACTTGTATTTGAACATAAAGTCCATTGTTTTTTTTTAATAAAAAAATTAATATTTTTTAAAGAAGTAGGGACAAGCCACACACAACGAATTCTTGCCTTTTCTAGGTAAATAAAATATCAACTTTTTGTATTGTACTGATGGACGTATATAAATTCCATTCTATTCATATAACTTCCCACATTTGATTTATTTAATAAAATATACAATGGATTCATTAATAAAAGTGATGATAGTTACTAATGTTAATAAACTAAAACCAATAAAAATATGGTAAAGACGAAAAAAACAATATATTTCTTTTTAATAAACTTATGATTTATCTATTTTATTAAAAACATATGAGCCCAATGAGTCAATAGTCCAGAGTGGTGGCTTAGCTATGCTTGGTGCACTTTCCAATTCATTGTACTTAGTCCAATTACATTTGTCATTCTCAATGTCATAGATTACAGCTTTTGAATTTCTTTTTCTATTCACATGTTTTCCAGCAGTTGTTTATTTCTAAGTTGTGCTTGAACTTAAATTTAACTACTTTATTAATAGGCATGTTTATATCTCACTTAAATATTTAAAATTTTTTCTTTACATTGAAATATCTATAATAATGGTATAAATATACTAATTATATATATACATATATATAAATGTCAATTTATTTATTTATTTATATAAAAATATATAAATCATAATTTTTGAAAATGATAGAAATCAAAACAACGGGCGCAAAATAATAGAGATAAACAATAAAAAAGAGACTGATTGAAAAATGAACTATGTCTACCAGGAGTAGACCAAGATTACATGGGGAATACAAAAAAAAAAAAGGCAAACAGGTAGAGATAGTTACTATTGAGAAATTGAATATGGGATGCCAATTTATTTTACCAATTATTGTATTTTAAATACATAAAAAAAACTATAGAACCAAAAACTAAGTATGTAACTTCTTAAGTAATATATTAAATGGTAAATAATTAAAAGCATGCATAACCATTATAAGATTAATCCATTATTAAATTATAATATATATTTTTTTATGAAAACACACAAGTCAACCTTCAACTTTTGAATTGGGAGAAATTAATTAAAACCCTTGACTTTTCCGTCAATAGATTAAATAAAAATATCAACTCTAATATTATAAAGATAGTTATTAAATGATGATACAATATAGGGAAATTTAAAAAAAAAACTTTGTGGTTTCGAGATTTACAACTCAAGGACATAGGTTTTTTTTTTGTTTTTAAATTATGTAGTTTTTCCAGTTAGCCAAAAACATGTTAACTCACATGGGTAAAATGGTCAATTTATTTAAAAAACATCTTATTTGGCATAAAAAATATATATTTTTAAATCTATTAATCTCTTCCAAAATTTTAATAAACAATAAAACTTAAATTCCAAAAACCAAACAAAATTATGTTTTTTATGCCATGTGGTCTTTTTTTTTTTATAATAAATTGATCATTTTGCATCTGTAATTTAACACAATGAAGACCATGTTAATGGCTTTTTCATTTTTTTGCTAACTGAAAAAACCACATAGAAAAATGAAAAAAACATATGTTCTATGTAAAAACCGAGAAAAGCACAAGGTTTTTTTTTTTAATTTTTCCTATAATATATGATTAATTCCCGTGAGTATTAAATATCTTAAAAATTAAATTTTAACCTAATGCATATGGGAAGGAGAAATTTAATGAAAGCATAACCAGAACATCATTACTTTATATAGTATATATATTTCTAAATAACATAAACAACTCAAAATATAAAAGGAATAAAATAAGTAGCCTATACATGGGAATTACAAGAGTGGTAAAAAGGTACAACAAGAATAAGACTGAGAACGCCCTAATCACCAGAAATAATTAGGCAACATACAAAAATAAAACTAGGAAGAAATCAGACAAAGCATTTATGGATAAAAGTACACAAGGCCATTTAATTGGCCATACTGTCTACTTGATTCATTTTTGGGAGAGGCCGAGAAAATTAAGACTGCATTTGATAGGCGATGCTGCATTCTTCATATTGTTTTTTTATCCCGCAATATCCAAAACATGAGATCAACATATATTAATTATGATTGAAACTTGTGACAAGAGCTTAGTTTTGTTCCTCACCTCTTGTGAGAGGACTGTTTTACTGTATCTTTTACTATTTCAATAAAACTGTGATTTATTCACATTTAAAAAAACACCTGTGACAAGAGGTGTTGATTGAGACAGTGGTTATTTCTTTCCGGCCAAATTTTTAAAAAAATTACTCTTACGAACATGCCCTAGATATCTCTATAAAAAGGGTCGAGAAAATCATGACTGCATTTGTGGTCGATGATGCCCTTATTTATTTATTTATTTATTTTATTTATTTCACATCATGTTGATATGCTTTCGGTATCTAAATGAAATACCAAGGAAAAGCCACATGCAAGCCCTTGACACCAAGCATAATTAAAGGCACATCAATGTTAGTAGTGAGCTTTTATCTTACAAATGCATTAGCTTAGTCCCGCATGGACTAAGATATCTAATAGACAAACTTGCACCCATGGTGAAGTATCAACCTATGATGGTGAAAGTCCGGAGCTCATCAGTTCGCATAGTTAAGCAATGTGAGTTCTATCGCATGAAAAGATAAATTAATTATTATTTTTTTTCATATTGGGTTTAAAGATCAATAATTTGATTAATAAAATTATTTACAGAAGATAAAAAACTTATAAGATTACTCAAGGTAACGTTTTATATATATATATATATTACAATTAGTTCATCTAAATAATAATATATTTATGTGTATACTTACATAAATCTAAATTCATAAAAAAAAAAAATACTGGTAGTAATGGAGAGAGACATGTGAAGTAAATGTCACAGTTTATTTATTTATTAATTAATGTTCAGAAAATCACAAAATAATAAAGGAAAAAAAAAGGGTTATCTCATCACCTAGAAGATGGCTCTAACGGTAAGTTTCAATGGTTACAATCTTTCACACGTGCCTCTCATCTTAGTTTTTATAAACATCAAATTGCAATCTATTTTACAGTTAATTATATAGTTTAAAAATATAACCGATAAATTCTAATACATATTGTTAGTTTCGCCGGTGTAATTTGTGGGTTTTAGGGAATACTCAAGCACTCATAAAAATCTCACGCAAACCAACAAAGAAAAAAGACACACGACGTTGGTAACCCAGTTCGGCGTCCACTCGCCTACGTCTGGGGGCCAAGCCCGGAGATAAACAATCCACTAAAAGAGATGAAAATACATGAGTACAAACACTTGTCACTCAACACTCACAAACAAAGATCACTATATTCTCTAGATTGTATTGTGCACCCGCTCTCTCTTACTCCAGTCGCACCCCCAATCTCAGAGCAAGGTAGCTTATATAGACGTCTCAACGTCCCAAATATAGCACATACCTCTTTTAGAATCTCCATAGCTACAAATTTAAAAAACCTTCCTAAATTAACTGTTGCAACTCCTGTTGTAACATGAATTGCAACATGACCCTGACTGCTGACTTGACTGAGTTCTGGTTACATTGCAAACGACCTCAAGACCAATCAACCTCCCGGTCATGCTTAGTCCGAGTCGATGCAGCCAAATCTCCTGATCTCGACTCCCGCTAACTAGCCTACATCCTCAGTTTCTCACTACGCAGTCCCCTCACAAGGGGCGCATGTCTTTGTGCGTCTTCATGAAACTTATCAAACTTGATCTTCAATTCACCCAAGTTTGGCCTTCAAATCTTCTCAAGAAATATCTTCAATCAATCATCTCAATCATGACAACAATAGGCATGTCTTCAAATCTTACCCTTAATAGTCTTCCATCATCCCTATTAAGATTTCTTCAAATCATACCATCAATAGTCTTCAATCATACCATTGATAGGTATTTCTTCAATTAAGCTCCAACCATATTTAGTCTCCAATCAAATCTATCTAAATATGATCTTGATATGATATTGTCTTGAAGTTGTAACTTATTACCAAAAATAGCTCCACCATGATCTTCAAGATATTTGCCTCCATATTGTTGACATACTAAACATAGCTTCACCAAGATCTTCAAGATGTTTTGCTTTCAAGCCAAGACTCCTTGCCATGTCACCATGTTTTGTCATGTCATCAATTATTCCACGTCACAAAGGTTGCCATGTCATCTTGTCTATATGTCAAATCATGCAATAATAGTGCAGTTTATTGATCCTTCGACCGAGTTGTCTGTTGTTGATATTTTTACTAAGACAATGTCTCCAGGCTCCATGGGTTTGATTCAAGCAAAACTTGGTCTCACTTCCAAAAAATCACTTTAAGGGGGAGTGTTAAACATATTAAAGTTGATTTACCGCGGTAGCTATAAGTGATTATATTACTTGTGTGGTTTATAATTTGCTTTACATTTTCCAATGAGTCTTAGTTGTTGACCGTTATGTACTTGTGTATTTATAGTGCTCCTTGTTTTGTCAACTATGTAACTGTACCATTTGAGCCTGAACAGGTGTTCAGTTTTCCAAGTTACTCTCTACTCTCCTTATGTGGTCATCCCTTATATCTTATGCTGGTGTGTATCTATTTGATCTTAATCTGCAAGATATTAAGATATCTTGTATGTTTCACATGGTATCAGAACCAGGGAAACGAAGAGGAGAAGGTCCGATCTTTGTGCTAGTGTCATTAAGATATCTTGTATGTTTCTTATGGTATCTTGAGATGTGCAGCATATGCAATCAATCGAATGCCATTAAGTCCAACTAATATGAAGTCACCACATGAGTTGATGTTTGGAGAGAAGCCTTCTGTCAAGCATCTAAGAGTTTTTGGCTCTATTTACTATACCCATGTCTCATATTCGAAGCGTGCAAACTAGACGCCAAGGCAAGAAAATGTATTTTTGTTGGCTACGATGAACGTAAGAAAGGCTGGAAATGTATGGATCCTGATAGTCTAGAAATCATTGTCTCTAGAGATGTGGTATTTGATGAAATCTCCTCATTTTATAAAAGTGCTCTAGATTCTAGCAACCCTGTATTGTAAATTTGCCAATAGTGTCCTGGTTATCTTCATCTGAACCCAAGGAAAGGCATGGCGAAAGGGGTAGTTCAAGTGCATGTTGGTGTACAAGAACAACAAAGGGATGTATATTCTGGAAGTGGGGCCTGGTTCTCAAAGGCCAAAAAGGAACATTGTTAAACCTGCTCGCTATCGAGATGAAAATTTTGTAAGTACTTATTCTTGTTTTTTTGTAGGACCAGTTGATGATGAAGAACCTAGCTGTTATGAAGATGCTATAAGAGTTAAGGAATGGGAATATGCAATGAATGAAGAAATTAATGCCCTTATGAAGAATGAAACTTGGGATCTTGTGCCATTACCACCTAATGTGCATCCTATCTCATGTAAATGGATTTATAAAATTAAACGAGGAGCTGATGGAAGGGTGGACATGTATAAAGCAAGATTGGTTGCTCGGGGATTCTCTCAAAAATATGGAGTAGATTATGAATAAACATTCAGTCTAGTGGGAAAAAAGATCTATGTTCATATTGTATTAGCTTTAGCAGCTTGTCATGGTTGGAAGTTGTTCATATAAAAAATTAATAATAATAAACTAAATGCATCTCCCAATTTAAATAAAAAAAATTATTATAAAATATCCAAATCTCATGATCAGCCGAGAGCACTGATCTCGAGGTGATCTAAAAATACCCAACTCTCAAGATCAACAGAGAGCACAGATCTCGAGGCGATCTAAAAAATATTCAAATCTCCGGATCAGCTAAGAGCACCGATCTCGAAGCGATCCAAAATATACAAAATATCCAAATCTCAATATCATCCGAGAGTACTGATCTCGAGGTGATCTTAAATATTAATATATTAAGATCTACCGAGAGCACAGATCTCGAGGTGATCTAAAAATAACCAAATCTCAAGATCAGTCGAGAGCACCGATCTCGAGGCCGTAAAAAATACTCAAATCTCAAATCAGCCAAGTGCACATATCTTTCCAAGAACCAAAATACCAATCGAAAGCACAGATCTAGAGATGGTCTAAAATACGTTAATCTCAAAATTATCGAGGAATACAAATCACGAAGTAAAACAAAATAAAAAAATCAAATTAAATAAAAAAAAGATAAAGCAAATCAAATCAAAAGATCATATATAATAATAATAATATTAATACAATAAGATAATAGTAATAATAATAAAATCATTAATAATAATAAAAATAAAAAATCCAAATCAGATAAAATCATAAAAAATAATAATAATAAAAATTAATTAAAATTTAATTAAAAAAATCAGATAAAATAAATATAATAAGTTAAAATAAAAAAAAATAAGTAAAAAAATAATAATAATAAATGAAAAAGACGTGGGGATTGGGTCGTGGTTGCCCCACGAATCCACGATCAACCAATAATATATAAATAAATAATCTATATATAATACTAATAAAATAATAATAATAATAATAATAATAATAATAATAATAATAATAAAGAAGAACGTGAAGGTGTGTGTTTGCGGTGGTTTCCCACGAACAAGACAACCGCTCGCCCACGATCATATAACTGGCATCACGTGGAGAGATCTGGGAGGAGATTATAAAAGGAAGGAGAAGGGAGAGGCGATTGAAAGAGGAAGGAAGACAGCGAGAAAAAAGAGAAGACAAAGGCAAAGAAATAAGAAGAATGAGGAAGGAGCGAGAGAAAGCCAGAGGAAGAAGACGAGAAGAAGGTGTTTTTCTTCCCCAATACATACATATATCTCAATAAATAAAATAAAATAAAAAAAAGATCGATGTCGTTGCTACGGTCATTATTGTTGTTGCTGCCTACTGCTACCTGCTGCTACTGAGGTCGGCTGATGTCGCTGTTACTGTGTTGTTGCTGCTGTTGTTGTTGTGCCAATTGCTGACCGTTGACTCAAAGTCCCCGGTCCCACTCTCACCTACCAGTTGCTGCTACCACGAAGAAACCAGTGTTGCAGCCAAACAAAGCTCTTAAGGGTGGATGGGCCAATTTGCTGAAATCCTTTACACCTGTGATTTCAAGATGAAGGATGCCCTCACCATGATCAAGAGCGCCATGACTTGGTGCAAAACCTCTGAGATCGAGGCTCTCTTAAAGGAGAATATATAGATTTCTCAGAGATGGAGAAAGTGGTGTTCATGCATAGCCAAGACAAAGAAAGTCATCTCGCATTCGAAACCGTGCAAGAGTATAGCAAATGCATGAGCTTTCTCAACCTCGTGCATTCCAAGCTTCGGTTCTCATTTCACCGGCTTCACTTTGCTTGAGAAGACAAAGGAGGAACAACAATGGCGAAGATCTCAGGTCGAAGGTCCATCCCATGCTGTTAGAGAATTATATATGTTGAAGATTATATACTGTATGCCTTGGAAAAGCCTCCGGCGAGGTTTGCTGCACCGTCGTCCAACATCTCTAGTCCCATTACCAGACATATATGGAATCCCATGTGGATCTTTCCCTTTTTCGGAGTGAGAACCCATATCTCATCTTCATCACTGCCGTGTCACGAAAAACCCCTACCATGTGTTGAAAAAGGGTGTTCAAAACTTTGACTTGAAAGTTCCTTGGGTCTCGTTTTGTTTGGCTTGACCATTTGGGTCAAGATATGTCTAGTCAAGTCTTTGACAGATGGGTTACTCCAAATGAGCTTGCTTAATGCTTCTTTACTTTCGGTTTGTACGAGGTTTACATCCTTGTGTATTGTCCTTTTAGTATTGGTCAGAGCAATATCTTTGCTCTTCAGAGATTGGTCAAATGGCTGTTGCCTTTCCAACTCTATTTATCTTGTATGACCAGTAGCATGAAGTCTGAGAAAAAGATTATCTTAATACATAGTTCAAAGCTTTTCTCCTTCCTTTGCCTTCTTCATCTTGCTGTGAGTTTCTACTCTCTTCTCAATTCCCTGGTATTCACCCCAACAGTGGTATCAGAGCTATGGACGGATACAGCTCCAAGCTCGGGACAACGCACGCAAGTGTCCCACTCTTCACGGCTGAACCATATGGTGTCTGGAGCCTTCGCATGAAGACTCTTCTCAGGTCCTGGGGACTTTGGGATTTGGTGGAAAATGGAGTCAGCTAATCTGAAGATGGAACCCATGCAAGCACACAATTGGAGAAGGATGCAAGGGCTCTACACTTTATTCAATAGGCACTAGATGAGAAGACTATCACAAGGATATCTGAAGCTCGAACAGCAAAGGAGGCATGGGACCTGTTAAAGATGGAGCATTAAGGCAGCTCCAAAATCGTTGCAGTCAAACTTCATACATTGCGGCAAGAGTTTGAAATAGCTAAGATGAAACCCACGGAGACCACTCAAGACTATGTGAATCAAATCCTATCTCTTGTCTATCAGATTCGTCAACTTGGTGATACAATCACAGATCAAACCGTGGTTGGAAGAGTGCTGCGAAGCCTAACTCCAAGGTTTCATCATGTTGTGTCCTCAATTATTGAAGCACAAGATCTCACTACACTCACTGTCGAACAACTGGGTGGCTCCCTACGTGCTCATGAAGCTCGCCTTAATCTATATGAAGACCATAGTGCTGAAGAAAAAGCTCTAGAGGTGAGAGCGTCTGCTGAAGATCATGCTCAAGTTCAGTTCTCACGGCAAGGGAGTCATGGCCGTGGTCGGAAAGAGTTTCGTGGAAGGTTCAGAGGTCGTGGGCGAGGTCGACACGATGAAGCTGGGGGCTCTCAAGGTGGCCGAGGCTTTGTTCAGTGCCACCATTGCAAGAAATACGGGCATGTAAAATCCCAGTGCTGGTACAGAGAAGAAGTAACATCAAACATAGCTGAAAGAGTGGAAGAAGGTATGCTTTTCATGGTAGGATGCATCACCAGTGCAAAAGAGGACTCAGTATGGTTGTTAGATAGTGGATGCTCAAATCATATGACTGGCACTCGAGAGCTTTTTCAAGACCTTGATCTCTCCGTTCGGCAAACTATTCGACTAGGAGATAACAAGGAACTTGAAGTTGTAGGTGTTGGAACTGTTGCTCTACCGTCCAGAGGAGGATGTATTAAATTGCTAAAACAAGTTCAATTTGTTCCGAAGTTGGCGCACAACTTGCTCAGTGTTGGCCAGCTACTTCAATCCGGATATACGGTGGCTTTTGATCATGAAGGATGCACCATTGAAGATCGAACTACTGGGCATACGGTTGCAAAAGTTGGGATGACCAAGCACAGGTTGTTTCCCTTAATGAGCAGCGATGTAAGCATCGCCAATGTTGCTCTTGCCAAACCTGAACTCTCTACTCTATGGCACAGAAGATATGGACACCTGAATTATAAAAGCATGCAATTATTATCACAGAAAGAGTATGTGTTTGGTTTGCCTAGGATAAACTCTGTTGACTTGTGTGAAGGCTGTCTCAAAGGGAAGCAAACCAGACATTCTTTTCCATCCACTGGAGCGAGACGCGCAACCTCACCATTAGAGCTTGTGCATGCAGACCTGTGTGGTCCCATGCAAACAAAGACACTTGGAGGATGTCAATACCTGTTCCTTCTAACTGATGACTTTACAAGATACAGTTGGGCTTTCTTTCTTCAAAGTAAAGCTCAAACATTTCAACATTTTCAGAATTTCAAGCTTATGGCTTAAAAATAATATGATCGATCTCTCAAAGTCCTCCGAACAGACCGCGGAGGGGAGTTCTTATCACAAGAATTCAAGTTATTTTGTGAACATCATGGTATCACGCGACAGCTCACTGCTCCATACTCACCTGAGCAAAACGGCGTTGCGGAACGGAAAAACAGAACCGTGCTGGAGATGAGTCGATGTATGATGAAAGAAATGAATGTTCCCAATTTTCTCTGGGCTGAGGCAAGCTCAACAGCAGTGTATCTTCTCAATCGTTCCCCAACCAAAGCTATTGAAGGACAAACGCCATATGAAATCCTAACAGGTACAAAGCCTTCTGTAACCCACCTGAGGGTTTTTGGTTGCACTGTTTTTGTTCATACTAACTCGCAGCAAAGAAGGAAGCTTGATGATAAATCAGAAAGAATGGTCTTCATCGGCTATAGTGATGAAACCAAAGGGTATCGGCTATTGAATCCCATCTCTGGTAGAGTTCTCATCAGCAGGGATGTCGAGTTCCTTGAGAATCGGCCTTGGGACTGGGGAGAAAATGCTGAAAGCTTTGCACCTGTGAATACCACAACAACAGCTCCTATTGAAGTCTCTGCAGGAGTAACTACACCAAATGATGCAACACAAGTGCTGCCAGCTGCTACAACAAGTGAGTCGAGCGAAAACACTGCTGCATCCAATCCAACTATAGCAAGATATCGAGCATTGGAAGACATCTACAACTCGTGCTCCTTTGCACTAATGACAGCGGATCCATTGTCATTTGATGAAGCGTTTCAGCATGAAGACTGGCGGGTCGCTATGCAAGAGGAACTTCAATCCATTCACAAGAACCAAACCTGGAATCTTGTTCCAAGACCAGAAGGAAATAATGTTGTGGGAGTTAAATGGGTGTGTAAATCTAAATATCATGCCGACGGTTCGCTGCATAAATGAAAGGCCCGATTAGTAGCCAAAGGGTATTCGCAACGTCAAGGAATCGACTACGAAGAAGCTTTCTCGCCGGTAGCAAGGATGGAGACTGTGCGGGTGTTTCTTGCTATCGCAGCACAAAAGAATTGTCCCGTGATGCAGCTCGACGTGAAATCAGCTTTCCTTAACGGCAAGTTAAGTGAAGAAGTCTATGTTTCACAGCCGGAGGGGTTCATTATACCGAACAAGGAGCATATGGTCTATAAACTAAGCAAGGCCCTTTACGGGCTTAAACAAGCGCCTAGGGCATGGTATTGCAAGATCGATGATTACTTTGGGTCGCTAGGATTTCAAAGAAGCAGCTGTGAACCCACAGTGTATCGTCGAGGAGATGAAACTAAAGGTTTGTTATTATTGTGCCTCTATGTGGATGATATCCTATACATGGGATCATCTGCACAACTGATGGAGGAATTCAGAGACAACATGATGGTTAAGTTTGAGATGACGGACTTGGGGCCTCTTCGATACTTCCTCGGGTTAGAGATTCAACAGCAAGAAGGATGTATTTATGTAAGTCAGAAGCGATACGCTGAAGAGTTGTTGCGCAGAGGAGGGATGGTGAACTGTAAAAGTGCACCAACCCCGTTAAATACCAATGAGAAGATTCAACTGGAAGATGGCTCTGGTAAAGCAGATGAAACAATCTTTCGAAGGATGATTGGAGGTCTTATTTACTTAGGACACACCAGACCAGACTTGGGATTCGCAGTTAGTTTGTTGTCTCGCTATATGAGTGCACCAACGAAGACACACATGGGAGTGATGAAGCGTATACTGCGATATATATCTGGAACTCTCGAGTTGGGAATTCAGTATACTCGTGTCTCTGAGTTTGGTCTGGTCGGTTTTCGCTGACGATGGATCGGGGATGCGTGTATAGATGACCGGAGGAGTACTACTGGTTGGATTTTTAACCTTGGGTCTGGTTCAATTGTATGGGCCTCAAAGAAGCAGGATTCCACTGCGCTCTCGAGTACAGAAGCCGAGTATATGGCGGCAAGTGCAGCTTTATGCCAAGCCATTTGGCTTCGGCGTCTCTTGTTCGAATTGGGTGTTGCTCAGCAGGGACCAACCGTCTCGTCATCGTGACAACCGATCAACTATTTCCATCACGAAGAACCCAAAGAATGCATGGTCGAACCAAGCACATCGACTTACGCTTATCATCACATTAGGGGAGCTCGTAGCGGATGGGCAAATTCACTGAATTTCGTGGCACAGATGAGCAAGTGGCCGACGTGTTAACCAAGTCGCTTCCAGTCTACAAGTTCGAGTGCTTCAGAGAAAAAATGGGAGTTCTGAACAAGGGGGCATGTTGAAAAAGGGTGTTCAGAACTTTGACTTGAAAGTTCCTTGGGTCTCGTTTTGTTTGGCTTGACCATTTGTGTCAAGGTATGTCTAGTCAAGTCTTTGACAGATGGGTTACTCCAAATGAGCTTGCTTAATGCTTCTTTACTTTCGGTTTGTACGAGGTTTACATCCTTGTGTATTGTCCTTTTAGTATTGGTCAGAGCAATATCTTTGCTCTTCGAGATTGGTCAAATGGTCAGTTGCCTTTCCAACTCTATTTATCTTGTATGACCAGAGTAGCATGAAGTCTGAGAAAAAGATTATCTTAATACATAGTTCAAAGCTTTTCTCCTTCCTTTGCCTTCTTCATCTTGCTGTGAGTTTCTACTCTCTTCTCAATTCCCTGGTATTCACCCCAACACCATGTTGGACACAACGATATGCTCATTTTTCCAACGAGGTGCCGGATAATCCAGTGGCTTCGAAGAAGTCTGGGTTAACAAGGAGCTAGGGAACAACATCAACAGTGATGACAAGAAGCTTCTCAGAAGGAAAAGAACATCAATATCATCATTCATTTTTCCCGAGGGTGGCCAGGCTGGTGATAATGATAATGGTGGTGATGGCCGACATCAAGGAAAGCTGCGCAGTTGGGATAAATAGAATTTAATCTTCATTGATAACCAAGAAGATATGATGCTCGTTGGTGATCACCCATGGCCAGAATTCTGCAAGATAGTGAAGAAAATATTCATTTATAGGAGCAAGAAGGTGAAGAAGATGAGACCCTCATCGTCGTCCATACCATTACCAAGCGCGGCGAAACCAATGAGATCAAGCATGCACTCTGGGCCAAATCCGGATCTCCTCTGATCCCTTTGTTGGAACTGGAAATCATGAAGCAATGCGATTTGGAAGTTGAAGCTGAGGTACTTGACTTGCTTGATACCGCTTCAAGGGAGAAGAAGACAACGATTGTGACCAAGTTGTACTGGAGTGATGCAAAGGAGAAGCTCTGTGATGCTATTGAAGAATTGAAGCTAGATTCGCTTGTTATCGGAAGCCAAGGCCTTAGCCAAATCCAGAGGATTTTTTGCTGGGTAGCGTTACATGCAGTGTATCCCATTGTCATTATCAAGGATCCAGATTTCAAAAAAATTAGTACTTATGAAAATCTGTTTATATTTGAGAATAAAAGAGGTTTCAAACTATTGTGCAACCATTTCATAAGAGGGATGAACTTTACATAAGTTGGTGCTTAAGTCTATTGTTGGATTTGTATTGTGGTTTCGTCTTGTGAGTGTGAGTGACTGTGTCTAATGTTATATATATATATATATATATAATGGAGAAAAGCATTGTTTTAACGGAAATGAATAAAGGGAAAAAAAATTGAGAAAATGACGGCTATGCTATAAAGGAAAAGTGGTGGTAGCTTCAAGCATGTGGTAGCTTAAATGGAAACTTGAGTGGGGAATTCATTTTCAATATAAATATATATATAATCTGGTTGAAAGCACAACAACTTAAAATAAAAAAAAATGATTAAGTAATGAAGAGAGATCTCTCACAAGTGACCGAGTGTTGTATTATATATATATATATTTAAGTAACCAGCATTGTGGGAATAGTGGAGCTCTTATTTCCATGCAATTTCATGTCACTAAAGTTTAGTCAAGCTTTTCTCCCAGTCATAAATAAATAAAAAAAAATATATATAAAGATGATCAAGTATGTTGTGAGATAAAAAAAAAATAATAAAAAAAAGGCATGCAATGATATACATGCTTACTCACTCACGTGCATGATTCAATTAAAAAAAAAGGAGGTCCAACCATGCACATGAGAATGGATTATTGATGAGCATAGATATAAAATAAATAAATAAATAAACGAAATCTAGTCAGTTTTTTTTTACATGGATTATTACAAAAGCTAAGGAAGGCAAAGCTGATGGGTTGGATAACTACATACAGTGTAAAATTGAATAACAATACAATTGATGGTGCTTATTCAGTAACAAGAAGCGGGTCTGACCTTCTAGCTTGGATGTTAACTTTATACATAGCAGTTTACAAGCCATAAACATGTGGTTGATGAATACTCGATAAAATATTCATTCTGAAGCCATGATAAACATGTTCACACGAATCACCGAAGAAATTATGAAGTAACTTTTAAACATGTTCATACTGAAGCAATGTCAAGAATGCACATTTCGGGGCAGTGACAAATTCTTTTAGAAAATATACAAATTTCAAGGCGGTAATGAGATATATTTCAAAGTAGCAAGGCATGCAACGCAATGAACAGCGGCAGTGACATATATATATATATATATAAGTTATATGTTTATATATAAAGGATGTAATGAATATATATATATATATATATAATAAAATTTATAATTCGCAAATTTTCTGGCCTTTACTTGTACTTGAGCCCTTAATAGGGGGTTCTTAAGATTTCAGTCTGAGGTAATTAATAATAGAGCCTTGCTTCCATTAGGAATGGAAGAGCCTACAAAAATAAAAATAAATATAAAAAAAATAACATTTGTGATTCAATATATCGCCTGGTGTCTCTTCATTGACAAGATGTCAGGGTGCGTATTTTTGATCCCATAGAAGTTATGGCAACTGGATGTGAAAAATGCCTTTTTATATGGAGATATTAACAAAGATATCTATATGGAGCAACCAGCAGGTTATAATACTTCACAATAAAATCCAAATTTGGTCTGCAAACTTAAAAAAATACTCTATGGACTAAAATAGACCCCAAGAGCATGGTATGGTAAAATTGCTTAATATTTGCTGTTTTGTGGATATGTTGCTTGTAATTCTAATCCCAGTTTATTTGTAAAGAAAGATAAAGGATTGGATGTGATAGTTCTTCTTTATGTAGATAACATGATAATAACATGGAGTGATACATATGAAGCAACAAAACTTCAGCATGAGCTTTCTATTCGTTTTGATATGAAGAACTTGGGAGAGCTAAGGTAGTTTCTTGGCTTAGAAGTGGAGAATGGTTCAAAAGGAATATTTATTTCTCAAACTAACTATGCAAGGAAACTTGTGGATATATATGGATTGAAAAATGGGAAAAAGTACACAGCACCACTGGATGTGAATATTAAGTTGAGGAAGGAAGAAGGTTCTGTCTTAAGGGATCCTCAATCATATCGTACTCTAGTTGGAAGTCTCATCTATTTAACTATCACAAGACCTGACATTACCTTCTCAATTGGCCTTGTTAGTCGGTTTATGCAAGCACCAAGGAAATCTCATTTGGAGGCAGCTAAAAGAATTTTGAAATATGTAAATTCTACTCTTGATCTTGGACTACTTTACAAAAGAGGGGCTGGTGTTTCCCTAGTTAACTTAGATTTAGGTGGTGATTTGGATGATAGAAGATCTACCTTTGGTTATGTGTTTCTGTGTGGAGGGACTAACATCTCTTGGTGTAGTAAGAAGCAAGATTCAGTCTCCTTATCTACTACAGAAGCAGAATACAAGGTTGCTGCTTTTGCTACACAAGAATGTGTTTGGCTACGAAGGCTCTTTGCTGATCTACATCTACCTAGCTATTCTCAAGCCAACAACAATTTTTGGAGATAATCAAAGTGCTTTGAAACTAGCCTTGAACCCTGTGTGTCATGCAAGGACAAAACATTCTAATGGACTCATAAAATGTCTTCAGAGTTAGATTTGATTTATAGACTTGTCGCAGAAGGTCCCACAAGGCTGCCAAAGGCCGAGATACCGTAAGCGAGTTGAATGATGCTGAATCTTGTCGAGAAAGTGCATCCGCCAGACCATTTTGAACGCCAGGTTTATACTGAATATCGAATTCATAGCCCAACAATTTAGTTAACCACCGTTGTTGCTCAGGGGTTTGTATGGTTTGGGTGATAAATGCTTTCAGACTTTGATGATCGGTCTGAATTGTGAATCGCATGCCGAGTAGGTAATGTCTCCATTTATGGATGGCTTCAGTCACGGCATACATTTCTTGAACATAAGCCAATGCAGATTGCAACGTTGGCGATAATTGTTTACTAAAGTATAAAATTAGATGTTTCGCTTGAGTCAACACTGCACCGATGCTGAAGCACAAAGCATCAGTTTGTACAATGAATGGGAGGCTGAAATCAGGCAATGCCAGGACCGGTGCTTGAATCAATACCTCCTTTAATTTCTGGAAGGCAGTTGTAACTAGTGGACTCCAAACAAAAGCATGTTTGTTGAGTAGATCTGTGAAAGGTGCAGCAATTGAGGAGTAATTGGACACAAATTGTCGGTAAGCTCTTGATGGAATTTGGAATTGGCCAAGATTGGATTGCAGAAACTTTCTCTTGATCAATAGCAACACCTTTGTTGGGGATTCGATGACCTAAGTAGTAAATCTCCGAACAACCAAACTCACATTTGGATAATTTGGCAAATAAACGGTGAGAGCGGAGCAATGTTAATACAATGTTCAAGTGTTCCATATGTGCTGGCCAAGATGGACTGTAAATTAAAATATCGTCAAAGAAGACGAGAACGAACCTTCGTAGAGTTTGCCAGAAGATGGTGTTCATTAAGGCTTGAAATGTGGATGGTGCATTAGAAAGACCGAACGGCTTCACAAGAAATTCGTAATGCCTTTCATGTGTATGGAACGCCATCTTCTCAACATCTGTGGGGTGGATACGAACCTGGTGGTAACCTGCTCGGAGATCCAATTTGGAGAAGATCTGAGGCCCAGCGAGCTCGTCAACCGTTGGGATGGGAAAATGGTCTTTGATAGTAATGGCATTGAGTGCCCGATAGTCCACGCAAAATCGCTAAGAGTCATCCTTCTTCACCAACAAGACTGGAGAAGAGAAAGAGCTAGTGCTTGGTCGGATGATACCATCGTGAAGCATTTCATTGACAAACTTCTTAATTTTAGACTTTTGAAATTGGGGATAGCGGTACGGACGTACCTTTACCGGGGTCGAGTTGGGCAAAAGTTGGATCCAGTGATCCAAGTCCCATGATGGAGGTAAGCCTGAGGGATCTGCGAAGAGATCATTATATTGGAGAAGGAGGCGGTGTAGTTGAGATATGAATTTAGTTGGGACATCTGGCCCAAATTTGGGGGTGGGTGGTGTGATTTTGGGCTCGATAGTAAGATGGAAATATTGAGCTTGGCCTAACTGGTCTTTTTGGTTGGTTAGAGATGATGATGAAATGTAGTTGTAATGAGGTTGTTTAACCCCGTGAAGGCGGATCTTATCACCAGCCCAATTGAATTCCATTCATAAATGGCGATAATCGAAAAGCATAGGCCCTAACTCTACCATCCATTGGACGCCGAGTACCACATCCGCGCCATATATTGGAAACATATAATAGGTCAACATGAAATGAGGCATTGGCAATCCTCAAGGGAACCCAAACGTAGTGACCGCCACAGAGTACGGATTCACCATTTCCAACCATAACACCCGTGTGGGGAGACGGTTGAATTGGTAATCCCAAATGTGATACCAACCTTGTTTGAATAAAATTATTGGTTGAGCCTCCATCAATCAATACAACCACTTCACACTCATTGATGGAGCCAGCAAGTTTGAGGGTAGCCGGTACAATCTGCCCCGTGAGTGCGTGATAGGATATGCACGGTGTGTTGTGATGTTGTTCATCAGGAGGATGAGATGGTGACGCGTCCTGGGGTGTGTCTGTCACCATGTCATGCTCGTCATCTGGTTCTGTTAATAAGCAGAGAAAGAGCAGAGGTCGACAACAATGCCCTGGTGTAAACTTGGAGTCACAATTATAACACAGTCCTTTTTCCCGTCTTGCTGCCATTTCCACAGGAGTTAGTCGTTTGATGGGTAATGTCGTTGATCGTCCGCTACTTAGAGGTGGTGTTGTGGAGGGTGTAGGCTATCGTCCGCTACCCAGAGACGGTGTTGGTGAGTAAATGATGGGCTTCAGAGCCATCAGTCGTAGAGGGTACATGCGGTTTGCATTGCATTTGTCTTCTACGAACTTTGTCATCCCGATGGCATCATCCAAGGTGGAAGGTTTTAAGATGTAGAGTTCTCGTTGTATGTCTTCTTGTAGGCCTAAAAGAAAGCAATTAAGAAGATTAATTGTTTTGGCTCAGAGTAGTAATCCATGTGGACAAACTTTCAAATTCATGAAGATAAGTGGCTATCGGTGATGTCTGTTGGAGTTTATATAGCTGTGCTTCATGATTGATAAAGGAGGAGGGACCAAATTGGAGTTCCAATCTCCGTACAAATTCCTCCCAATTTGTCAGTTTGTCCGTCGAGTGCATCCAATGATCCCATTAAGAGCCGAGCCGGTCATGTAAAACGCTGCTATGGTCAGTTTCTGATCAGCTGCCGTTTGGAGATAAGTGAAAAATATTCAATCTGTAAAATCCATCCCAGAACATTGTCTCCATTGAAGAGTGGCACTTC
This sequence comes from Dioscorea cayenensis subsp. rotundata, assembly GCF_009730915.1. NCBI lineage: Eukaryota > Viridiplantae > Streptophyta > Magnoliopsida > Dioscoreales > Dioscoreaceae > Dioscorea > Dioscorea cayenensis. The sequence continues at coordinate 1,009,581 of NC_052487.1, forward strand.
GAGTTTGGGCAATCGGGGAGTGGTAGGGAACTCGCCATGGAACCGACCGTCGATTGGGTAAGTGTATTTGAATGAGAGAGAGGTGTGGATGGTGGCATCGTTAATGGCAACAGAGGTGGGGAAGTGGTCAGTTTGTCTAACCTGCCGAGCTTCGTCATCATGTCGGCCATGGCCATTTGTTGCAAGGTGAGTGTTTTCTGAATCATCTCAAACGATTCGTCATACGCTTTCTGTATCATCTCTTGTGGACCCCGCTAACCTGGTGGACCTACCTCTTTTATTTGTCTCCTTAAAACCAAGTTAAGTGCTAAACCATGTTTGATTTACCCTTAATCCCTTCTTCTTCTTCTTGTCACCATGCTGGGAGCTTTTCTAGAGAGAGGAATTCCCGGAGGGATTCCCGGACGCCATCTTGTCATGGTCTCCTTCTTGGCCGATCGTATACACCCCATGATCATCTCCCTCCTCCACTCCTCCATCTCTCTTCTTTCTCTCCATTCTCCCACTTGTTTTACTCCTTGGAAGTTGAAGAAAAAGGTCATCCATCACCGGAGTTCGGGTCTCCACCGGTGGTCTTGGCATCCGGAGGTGAGGAGAAGAAGGACAAGTAGCCACCGGCGTTCTCCAAAGGCAAGGTAGGCTCTCTCATTCTCGTGTTGATGGTGGAGTTGTTTACTAGAGTCTTGAGAGAAGCTTGTGCTTATGAAAATCTTAAGCTTGGTGGTAGATTATTTTCTATTAAATATGCAAGTTTTGAAGCTCTTAGTGAGTGATCTATGCTCTCATGTGTCTATATATGGTTGCCTTTGATGATGATGTTTGCATGAAGAGCTTCAGCATTTTGATTTATGTTTGGCTTATCCTTGCATTGAGATATAAATTTATTTTTGCATACATGAAACCACCTCCATATGTGTATATATATATATATATGTTTGAAACCACTCATACATGTGCAAGAAACTATGTTCTCATTTGCATAAAAACTTATGTTTACACCCTTGAATGTTAGCTTGCATGATCCATGCCTTGGTGTATGAGTTTTTCATGCATACACCTGCCCTTATATACATTTATATAGATTATATTTATTTACTTTGTGTGCTTTACAATTGTGTTTAAGTGACATGCATCTTGGTTGTGTTAATATGAGATATATATATGTATTGGCATATCAAACCACTATGTTGCTAGAGCATGAGTTGTGTTCTTTTGTTTATAGCAATTGATATTTTGTTGCTTCCTTTGAATCCTTGAGTTCTAAGTTGTGTTTAGAAAGACCATGCTTTGTAGTAGAGTGTTGGTATTTTAGACTAGCTTATCTTTAACCTTTGTGCTTGAACTCTTCCAAGTATTCATGTATATTTGGTTGGCTTTCCCTTGGATTTTAGGACCACCTTGAGCATCATCTTGGATTTCTTTTGAATTAGGGGATCACCAAGTAAGTAATCCCTTGAACTCTTGTGTTTAAAATTTTGTGTTTTTGTTTATTGTTCATGTAAAATTTCTGAAAATTTATTTGCAATTATTCTTTGAAAATTATTGTGGGAATGCCATCTTATTTATGACTTATGTTTATAGATGAAGAGAAGTTTCTATACTTAGTTGGAACCATAGTGTTATTACTTGCCAAAACTTATATAGGTTATTTCCCTTGTTACTTCCAATTATTTGACAAAGTAATTATCCTTTTTTTTTTAATCTTGTTTATTCCCAATAACAAAAACTTAAGATTTATTAAGTGCTTGAATCCTTGGTGCACCTGACAGTGATGACACCAACTTGGATTGCCTATCTATTATTTGGTTATACCTTTATTCCTTAAATATCCACTTGCCTTTATGTCCTTGCATATCTCCTTCCTAAAATTTTTACCATCCTTGTTTTGACAATGTCTCCTTTGAATTTATTTTTCTAGCTATTTTGGAATTAGGTGGGCCATTTTTTTTTCTTCAATTGATGAGATACATTAGACCTTGTATTTTTACAAATTTTAGTATTTTATTGTATTAATAATTATGCATTTCATCCTTGTGATTGGTTGATTAATTATTCATTGGTTTCACTATTATTTATACTTGGGGTATTTTATTTTATTGGTAATTCATTTATTATCTTAAATTTTGGGAAAATATTTGTGAAATATGGTTATTATTTCTTCAATGTGGAAACCAGGCTAAGGCTTGGAAAAATGAGTATAATTTTTACTTTTGTTTATTTATTTATTTATTTATTTTATTAGTTGGATTTTTTGAAAATACTTGTGAATATTATGTTTTTTTTGCTTGGAAATGTGTATGAAATTTTTGGTCTCCAAATGAACGATATGCAACCCTGTCAGTGGGGGGTTAAACCCTGAACTTGTCGACAAGTAATATTGGGAAAATGAGACTGCAGTTTCGCACCGTGTCCGTTCGGTGAAATAATCAACGGTCACCTAGTATTCAGTCTCGGGTCACCGAGGGTAAATAAATGATTTCTGTATTTTGGCTCGGGTCTGTCACCGAGGGTAAACAAATGACCTTTGTCACTTACAGTGAATTTGGAGACATACTCTGGATTATGTTATTTATTGTTTTACCTTTTGATTTTTGTTTACACTATTTTGTGCTATTGATTTTGTGCAAATATTAGACTTGAACGTTTGCTTTCAGTTTGTTTTTGGATTACTTACTGGGCTAGTGAGCTCATGGATTTATTTTAAATCTTTTTCAGATCAGGAGCAGTAGACCCAGGGATCTTAGAAGACTTCCAGTAGATGTCTTCTTTGGAGTTATGTCTTATGGCTTATGTCTTTGTATCAGTTGTATTGTTGTTTAAGAACCTCCTTGTATGTCATGTTGTATTTCATTTGTCTTGTATTCGAGTTTAGTTGTAAACCTTAAGTTGTACTCTTATTTGGTATTTTGTCAGTTTATTTTCTACTCCTAGTCCGTGTTTAGGTTTCGAGGCCTTGAAGGTTCACTGGGCCCCGTCCTGTGGGTCTGCGGCTGTTTGCCAGCACACCAAGTTCGGGGCGTGACATCTCTAATGCATTTGTATGTTATTGGACTGTGGAACATAAAGTATCAACCTTCGAGAGAATAGCATCATGGCGGGATAGTTGTTCACCTATCCCTGTCAGCTGTTCGTCAAGTGCTCTTGAATGGGTGAGCATCCCGTCCGTCATCCTAGCTTCTGGTAGAGATCAACGAAAGCACCAAAATGTTGGCAACTGACCAACATGAGCTTCAAAATGGAAGAGATCAAGATACAAGGAAGAGAGATCTAGCTGGAGAAGGGGAGGAGAGGAAGAATAGAAGGTAAGAGTTGAGATTCAGGAAAGGAGATGACAATCATGTTATATATAGCTGTATAATAAACGGCTTCCTGCGCCACTAACAATTGTCTGCCACCTTACACTTAATCCATAACAGCTTAACCGAATTAACATCTAATAATCATTCAATGCTAATCATCATGTTTCCAGTGATAACCCAACCTATATCACAAAGTCTGGGAATTTGGTAGGTCTCCGCGCGCGTCCACTCTGTCTGGGAATGCTGTCGGCCATCTTCATATTTGTGCTTGCATCACATTTTCTACATACATCATTTTTTTTCTTACATGAGAACATTTCTTTTCATCTCTCTGAGGATGCCACTTCTAATTCCAATCTTTCATTCAAAGTCCCAACTGTAAATGTGTTTGTCAAACTCATTGTTATTAATTTTTTGTTTTATCTACTTTTACATGGAGGTTTATTAATTATGCTGTGGTTGTATTCTTGAAATTTTCCAACAGCTTTTGGAGAGCAAGATATATACAAGAGGCCAGGTCAAAGAAAGATACTCTGAAAGCTCCTGCTCAGTCAGCAAAGTCTGTGACCTTCTGCGACAATAATTTTTGCTTTAACTTATTATTTATTTTCTAAAATGCGAAATACAAAATTTTCTTTGGTGTAGAACTGCAACAAAAGTGAACGAGATGTTGGGAAATGTCAATACAAGCAGTACCCTTTCAGCATTTGAAATTAAAAGATGGAGGAAAAGGGTAGGTTTTTCCTCTTCCATGTAGAATATCTAATAAAAATATGATTCCAAAACCAATGTCATGAATTTTCATAGTTAAGGATCATATATGTTAGAAAAATGGTTAAACTAGTGGCAAACTAGATCCGCATTATCAATAGGCCAGGAAATATATACAAGCATCCTTTTGCTTAATTCGTTGAGTTCTTTGCATGTTTTAGTCCAAGGATGTAGGACAGCCTTCAGCATGAAGTTGCAATGCGTGTAAGAAAATATGCTTTGAGCCTTACAAATGTGGAATCTATTTATCAAAATTTTCGTCCTGTAAACAGTTATGGCTATGGAGACTCAAGCAGAGGCTCTCAATCAGTTAACAACTGATGATCTAGCAGGAAAGGTAGGTGATTCATTTCTTCCATATTGATTCTAAAGTATGATACAGAAGGTGCATGATTTTTATTCAAACCCACTCACTATTATTTGCAGTTTGCATTGCTCAAGACTTCATCAGTGGATGATGATCTTGCAAAATTGAGAAAGAAGATTTCAGGGAGTTCTCTGGTATGTCCTAATTAATCATATTTTGCTTATGAGCTGATTCTTTCATGACTATTTTAAGTAAAACTAAGAGCTCAAAATAATTTCACAATTCCTTTTGATATAATGCCATTCCATTTTTATTGCCCTAAATCTTTATCCATTAGAATGGAAACTCTGATGTAGGTTGGATATTCATAGGTTATGAGCTTTATAGGATATATAGTAGAGACCACACACATCTCTCATGTAGGACCATCTGTAAACTGAAAGGTATGCATGAAAAGATTGCTTCTTTTGACTTATGCTTCTTTTATGTACTATTGGTCTCCCCATTCATCTCACTCACAACTCTTAGACATTCTTTCAGATTTAATCAAGCTCACAACCAGGGCAATGAGTTCCATTAGACTCTTAGCCAAGTATTTAGCTTTACGTAGCCCGGTGCATGTGCCCATGTCTTTAGCTATACTCACAAAGCTTTTTGGAAAGATGACAAACGATCAATGCGTGCACGTATACATAACCGACTGCATGCTATATATATATATATGGTTTTATATAATAAATTGATATTATGTGTATACTTGAAAAATCTAAATTTATAAAAAAAATCATGAAATTTGTAATGGAAATAGAGCTACAGGAATCTGAAGTAAATGTTAAAGTTTATTAATTAATATTTAGAAAACCTCAAAAATACAAAAGAAAAAAATAACAGTTTTATACAAATATTTCACACGTGAGTTTCATGCTATGTCTTATATATATATATATATATATACAACAGGCATATGCATGCATGTTGTTATAGTATTCAATTGAAACAGTTGATCTACCTCTTTCCAAGAAACCAAGCTCCTCTTTCCAAGAAACATCGACATGATGAGCAACCACCGGCTGAATGAGGACATTCTACGCCACATCTTCAGCTTCGTTAGTCCCAGCCATAGAGAAAGATTAAGCATTGTCTTTCCTGCATGGCAAAGAGAGTTGTACGAACCGATCCCATTACTAATATTGGTTGACCAAAGAAACCCTGATGGAAGATTGAAAAACCTATGTTTTTTTCAATTTGGAATGCAAGGAAACCATTCCTGTCACTCCTTACGTTAGGAACAAGTTCTTTCTTGGATCGTCACACTGTTTACTGTTCATCAGTGATTACGAAACGATTTCAGATAGAACCAAGAAGAGAACAAGAATTCAATTTGAACTTGGTACTCAAGAACGTTTGAAAATTACTCAGCTAAGGCCCTTCAATGGCAACATGTTGATACATCTCCCCCTATCCTTGATCAGCTAAATGGCCGTGTTTTTTGATCTAGGAACCCTGATCATGTGAGGCGTGAGCTCGCGGTCATGTACTTAACATCATGTGAGGCGTACGCAGCGTGAGCTTACTCCAGGCAGTGCTTAACATCAGTCGGCCAGAATCAACTATATTAGGCCCATGGAAGAAGAAAACTGGCATGCTTTTGACTTGGATCTGCAGCAAGATGATGTTCTTTCTAGTGAAGGGCATATTTATGCCAACTACCGCGGACAGCTACGTGAGGTTAATCTCCAGTACCAGAGGCTACTTAGACTGGAGTGGTTGCTCTTGGGTCTACCACAAATGGTGTCATCTGACTCTTACCTATGGTTGCGCTACATGCAAAACATGAGTGGAAAACTACACCTGTTTTGTAAGTCATCATTTGAGAGAAATACCCATGTCTTTACATCATGCTTGATGAAGCAAAGTCGATCAAACAGCTCGCCTAGCAGCTCAGGCAAAGGTGTTCAACGAAATGCCCTTCAGTGAGCTATATGAGAAATAGAAAAAAAGAACACTTTTGATAGTAGGAAGACTAGTCAAGATTGCAAGCACACCAATGAGCGACCAGCACTCACAATATTTTATAGATAGTCAAAAGCAGGGCTCAAAAAGTTACAATCAACTACTCTTACTTGCCATTGGACAGAGCCATACCAAGGCTTCCCATTGGTCATAACTAGGACACTAAAGAGTATCTCATTGGACACTTATAACTCCAAGAGATATTGAGCAATTAATGCTCTCTAATACACCCAAAACATCAGACCACACATTAACACATAGTACACACATCCTCCCATAACTCAGAGTACCTATAGTCCTCTATTCTTCACCACGCCTTCTGCAGCCATTCTCGGTGAGGTCCTTCTGACCATGCTGTGAATTCTCTCTTGATTCCAACACCACTGCAGTACTTCTGGAACTCTAATGAGGTGAATTCTCTCTCTCTCTCTCTCTCTCTCTCTCTCTCTCTCTCTCTCCACCCCCCTGATCACATCTAACGACCTTTAGTTTCTTTCAAGTTTCCCTCTCTACCAATGCATTGAAATTCAGGAAGTCTTGAAAAGCTTCACTCTTGCTCTTGAGAAGATACACCCAACAAAACCTGCTGAAATCATCAACAAGAAGAAAGAAAAACTTGTTAGCTCCTAACGATTGCTCACTCATGGGTCCATAGAGATCCATGTGCACCAGCTGAAGAACAGAAGTATCTCTTCGTGATACTCCTTTATTTGAAAAGCTTGACCTTGTTTGTTTAGACACTGCGCAATCTTCACATTGTGACTTGAGATTCAGTTTTGGCAACCCAAACACCATTTTCCTTTGAGTCATGGACTTTAAGCTTCTATAATTCAAGTGCCCAAAACGGAGATGCCATAATTCAGCCGAGGACTGGCCTGGCACAGCTACATTCAGTCTACCAATACTTGAAACATCGATAGGGAACATGTACTTGATTTATGAATTGTGATAACCTCATGCTTGGTTTGGTTTTCAGTTATAATGCAGCTATCATTGGTAAACATGACAGAGTAACCCTTTGAGAGTAGTTGTCCTACACTTAAAAGGTTGTGGGCCAACCCTGGTACAAATGGAACACCTTGCAGTTGCTTTTGCTCACTCGATTGAGTCTCAATCCTTATAGTGCCTACTCCATGTACTAGCATTTCCTTGTCATTGCCAAGCCTCACTGTCACTTTCTGTGATTCATTTAGGTTGACATACAGTCTCCTATCTCCCATCATATGGTTCGAGCGCCCGCTGTCGACTAGCCAAACTGAAGATGCCACTGAATCTAGACAGGTACTAGCCATGAAGACATTACTAACCTCTCCTTCTTCTGCAACTAAGTTTGCTTCCTTCTCTGGTTGCTTGTTTTTCACCCAGCAATCAGCCTTTACATGACTGAATTTTTTACAATGAAAACATTGAACATTACTCTTGTTTTCGTAACCTCTTCCTCGTCCACTTCTGCCTCTCCCTATCTATTGAGAGAAAAATCTTCCTCGGCCTTTACCTTCACCCACGAGCTCACTAGACTTCCTTCCTTGCTGTTGTTAGCACTTGCAGGTTCTCTCTTTACATGGAGAGCTTTTTTTACTGACTTACCAGTAGCACGATTCACCCTCACTTCATGGGCTTACAGTATTCTACTGAGATCATCCAGTGTAAGCTTCGCAATCTCCTTCAACTACTCGATCGCCACAGCAACGAAGTAAAATTTGGGTGCCAGACTCCTCAAGACCTTGGATATTATTTCAGGTTCACTGAGTTTGTGGCCAAGTGCCTTAATCTGGTTAACAATGGTGAGAACACGAGAGAATATAACTATGAATCCCTTCACTGTCCTCCATTTGAAATGTCTCAAAGTCTTGCTGAGAGCTTGAATCCTTACTGACAGAACCTTGGTGGTTCCTTGGTAATGCCTTCTTAAGACATCCCAAGCTTTATGCGCACTCTTTGCTTCAGCTATACGGTCCAAGTTAGAATCGTCCACCGCCTGCTGGATCAGACATAGAGTTTTTGCATCGCGCTTCTAGTTCTTCTCCACAACTTCATCCTTGGACTCGACCACGCCTTTCTCCACAAGATCCCACAGCTCTTGGGACCTCAACACCATTTTAATCGCAAGCTCCACTTGCCATACTCCTGCCTCGTGAATACAGTGATTGAATGCTGAGAAAGGCTAACCGGGGTGTTGCTCGTAGCTATACCAAATCTTTGATACCAGAATGATGAAGCAAAGTAGATCAAACAGCTCTCCTGGCAACTCAGGCAAACGTGTTCGACGAAATGCCCTTCAGTGAACTATATGAGAAACAGAAAAGAAGAACACTTTTGATACTGGGAAGACTAGTCAAGATTGCAAGCACACCAATGAACGACCAGCACTCACAATATTTTATAGATAGTCAAAAGCATGGCTTAAAAAGTTACAATAAACTACTCTTACTTGCCATTGGACAGAGCCATACCAAGGCTTCCCACTGGCCATAACTAAAGAGTATCTCATTGGACACTTATAACTCTAAGAGATATTGAGCAATTAATGCTCTCTAATACACCCAAAACATCAAACCACACATTAACACACAGTACACACATCCTCCCATAACTCAGAGTACCTACAGTCCTCCATTCTTCACTACGCCGTCTGCAGCCACTCTCGGTGATGTCCTTCTGACCATGCTGACAATCACACGTCAACAATGTTCTCCCATTAGAAGGGGGATAGGAACCTTTGCTTCTGTAATGCCCCGATTCATTGGGAAGTAGGCAAGCATGTTGTCGTATTAGATGATTTAAGTCTGCAATGGGGTAATGGCACAATCTACATCCATGATTATTATGCAGACCGCCTTCTTCTCAGATTATCAAGGCTATGGAGTGATGGTCGACACCAATGGGAACCCCTTGGCTGGATTAGTCATAGAACCAGCTTGTAGTAAAGAAGGTGTTTTCCTTTCTTTAGTTATATGAAGTTTTCGGCGTGTTTTTTTTAAATTTTTTTTATACTAATATACTAATCTTGATGTCTTTCTTGCAATTGCAATCTATTTTGATCCAATATTCAATCCTTTTAACTTGTCAACTGTACAAGATTGATCAATGGCTTGACAGTTGGCCTTTTATTCTTTGGAGTTTACAACCATACTTGTTCTAGCTTTTATTCTGAAGATCTCATAACTAAAGAGTATCTCATTGGACACTTATAACTCCAAGAGATATTAAGCAATTAATGCTCTCTAATACACCCATAACATCAGACCACACATTAACACACAGTACACACATCCTCCCATAACTCAGAGTACCGACAGTCCTCCATTCGTTACCACGCCGTCTGCAGCCAGTCTCGGTAAGGTGTTTCTGACCATGCTGACAATCATATGTCACCAATAATCTCCCATTAGAAGGGGGGATAGGAACCTTGGCTTCTTTAATGCCACGATTCATTGGGAAGTAGGCAAGCATGTTGTCATATCAGATGATTTAAGTCTGTAAAGGGGTAATGGCACAATCTACATCCATGACTATTTTGCAGACAGTCTTCTTCTCAAACTATCAAGGCTATGGAGTGATGGTCGACACCAATGGGAACCCCTTATCTGGATTAGTCATAGAACCAGCTTGTAGTAAAGAAGGTGTTTTCCTTTCTTTAATGATATGAAGTTTTCAGCTTTTTTTTAAAAAATTATTTTATACTAATATTTTGATCTTGATTTCTTTCTTCCAATTGCAATCTATTCTGATCCAATATTCAATCCTTTTTACAGGTCAACTGTACAAGATTGATCAATGGCTTGACAACTGACCTTTTATTCTTTGGAGTTTGCAACCATATTTGTTCTAACTTTTATTCTGATGATCCCATAGCTAAAGAGTATCTCATTGGACACTTATAACTCCAAGAGATATCGAGCAATTAATGCTCTCTAATACACCCAAAACATCAGACCACACGTTAACACACAGTACACACATCCTCCAATAACTCAGAGTGCCGACAGTCCTCCATTCTTCACCATGCCGTCTGCAGCCAGTCTCGGTGAGGTCCTTCTTACCATGCTGACAATCACATGTCACCAATGCTCTGCCATTAGAAGGGGGGATAGGAACTTTGGCTTCTTTAATGCCCCAATTCATTGGGAAGTAGGCAAGCATGTTGTCATATTAGATGATTTAAGTCTACAATGGGGTAATGGCACAATCTACATTTATGATTATTATACAGACCGCCTTCTTCTTAGACTATCGAGGCTATGGAGTGATGGTCGACACCAATGGGAACCTTGGCTGGATTAGTCATAGAACCTGCTTGTAGTAAAGAAGGTGTTTTACTTTCTTTAGTTATATGAAGTTTTCAGCTTGTTTTTTTTTAAAAAAAAATTTTATACTAATATTTTGATCTTGAAGTCTTTCTTGCAATGGCAAATTATTCTGATCCAACATTCAATCCTTTAAACATGTCAACTGTACAAGATTGATCAATGGCTTGACAACTGGCCTTTTATTCTTTGGAGTTTGCAACCATACTTGTTCTAGCTTTTATTCTGAATATCCAATAACTAAAGAGTATCTCATTGGACTCTTATAACTCCAAGAGATATTGAGCAATTAATGCTCTCTAATACACCCAAAACATCAGACCACACATTAACACACAATACACACATCCTCCCATAACTCAAAGTACCTACAGTCCTCCATTCTTCACCACGCCGTCTGCAGCCAGTCTCGGTGAGGTCTTTCTGACCATGTTGAGAATCACACGTCAACAATGCTCTCCCATTAGAAGGGGGATAGGAACATTTCCTTCTTTAATTCCCTGACTCATTGGGAAGTAGGCAAGCATGTTGTCGTATCAGATGATTTAAGTCTGCAATGGGGTAATGGCACAATCTACATCCATGATTATTATGCAGACCGCCTTCTTCTCAGACTATCAATTCTATGGAGTGATGGTCGACACCAATGGGAACCCCTTGGTTGGATTTGTCATAGAACCTGCTTGTAGTAAAGAAGGTGTTTTCCTTTCTTTAGTTATATGAAGTTTTTGGCTTTTTTTTTAAAATTTTTTTTTTTATACTAATATTTTGATCTTGATGTCTTCCTTGCAATTGCAATCTATTCTGATCCAATATTCAATATTTTTAACAGGTCAACTGTACAAGATTGATCAATGGCTTGACAACTGGCCTTTTATTCTTTGGAGTTTGCAACCATACTTGTTCTAGCTTTTATTCTGAATATCCAATAACTAAAGAGTATCTCATTGGACTCTTATAACTCCAAGAGATATTGAGCAATTAATGCTCTCTAATACACCCAAAACATCAGACCACACATTAACACACAATACACACATCCTCCCATAACTCAAAGTACCTACAGTCCTCCATTCTTCACCACGCCGTCTGCAGCCAGTCTCGGTGAGGTCTTTCTGACCATGTTGAGAATCACACGTCAACAATGCTCTCCCATTAGAAGGGGGATAGGAACATTTCCTTCTTTAATTCCCTGACTCATTGGGAAGTAGGCAAGCATGTTGTCATATCAGATGATTTAAGTCTGCAATGGGGTAATGGCACAATATAATCTACATCCATGATTATTATACAGACCGCCTTCTTCTCAGACTATCAAGGCTATGGAATGATGGTCGACACTAATGGGAACCCCTTGGCTGGATTAGTCATAGAACGAACTTGTAGTAAATAAAGTGTTTTCTTTATTTAGTTATATGAAGTTATCGGCTTGTTTTTTTTCTAAATTTTTTTATACTAATATTCTGATCTTGATGTCTTTCTTGCAATTGCAATCTATTCTGATCCAATATTCAATCCTTTTAACAGGTCAACTTTACAAGATTGATCAATGGCTTGACAACTGACCTTTTATTCTTTGGAGTTTGCAACCATACTTGTTCTATCTTTTATTCTGAAGATCCCATAACTAAAGAGTATCTCATTGGACACTTATAACTCCAAGAGATATTGAGCAATTAATGCTCTCTAATACACCCAAAATATCATACCACACATTAACACAGTACACACATCCTCCCATAACTCAGAGTACCTACAGTCCTCCATTCTTCACCACGCCGTCTGCAGCTACTCTCGGTGAGGTCCTTCTGACTATGCTGACAATCACACGTCAATAATGCTCTCCCATTAGAAGGGGGATAGGAACCTTGGCTTCTTTAATGCCCCGATTCATTTGGAAGTAGGCAAGCATGTTGTTATATCAGATGATTTAAGTCTGCAATTAGGTATTGGCACAATCTACATCCATGATTATTATGCGGGCCGCCTTCTTCTCAGACTATCAAGGCTATGGAATGATGGTCGACACTAATGGGAACCCCTTGGCTGGATTAGTCATAGAAACAGCTTGTAGTAAAGAATGTGTTTTCCTTTCTTTAGTTATATGAAGTTTTCGGCTTGTTTTTTCTTTAAATTTTTTTATACTAATATTCTGATCTTGATGTATTTCTTGCAATTGCAATCTATTCTGATCCAATATTCAATCCTTTTAACAAGTCAACTTTACAAGATTGATCAATGGGTTGACAACTGACCTTTTATTCTTTGGAGTTTGCAACCATACTTGTTCTGGCTTTTATTCTGAAGATCCTATATCATTTTAATACTCTACTTTTTCATGATTTTTAATCGTTTAGTGAGTATGTTTCTTCTGGTAACTGCACAAGCACAGTGCTATCTTGATTTCTGTAGTGATTCTGTTGATCATTCTTTTTTCAATCAGTTCTATATTTGTGTAAGTGTTGATAAAGATGTGGTTTCTTGCATCAGAATCTTATCTTGTTTAATTGATTAATTCATTCATTTTACTTGTCTGGACTCTGGAGGAAGTATATGTTGTTGGTACATGCTGAAGAGAAAAGAAGAATGAATTCTGTTGAGAATAGGAGTGATTATGTTGAGGTGTTTTCCTGAGCTTGTGAATGATTGTAGTGTGTTTTGTATAAATGAGTGTTTACTGTTGTAAATTTGATCAAGGGGTAGACCTGTACTTTCATTTTGTTTAAAAGTTCGGTAATGTAGTTGTTTGTAAGGAGATTTAAGATGCAACGGTGGTTAGTTCGAGGCAGCCAAGTCAAGATACTAAGCTTAATTATATATATTTCGCTGTTCTTGAGTTGGTTTGTATGTTATGAATGTTCTTAAGCTTGTATAAATTGTTCCTTTGATGATCATGTTTCTAACAGTGTACTCAAGTCCTTCAGTATCTGATTTTAATTAGTGTTATTTTTTAGATTTTAATGTATACTTGCCAAAGACAATGAGCTTTATTATGCATAATACATAGGGTTCTCGGGGTTGGTAATAGGATAAGAGAGGTGTATGCATTAATGATGTTGAAAGTAGACTAGTCTGACCTTTAATGGTCCTTGTTTTAAGAGAAAAACCAGTATGGGTGCTGAATCTTAAATTTAATTGAAAATTATTTTAAAAAAAAAAAAAAGTGGAATTGATAATCTATTTGATATGCACAAATGTTAATGATACTGAAATCCAGTAGGTCAGGAAAAAGAAGCTGGGAAGGGGAAAGAAGAAGCAGAGAGGAGAGGAAGAAGAAGGAGATTCGAGAAGGAATTAGAGAAATATTGGCCAAAAGATGCCATTCTCTCATTCATGATTTCTTTTAAAGCCAGTCATTACAGAATTGTAACTGAATTTGAAACAAACTAGTGATGTGGCATTTCGACAGACATGTGCGGACAATATGCAAAACAATAACAACCTCCTTGATTCCTTACTCTCCTAATTACAACATTCATCATTAATTATGTAACTAATCCATGTGCTAATCACCAATTCACTTCATCACATAGTTTTCAAATCTATTGGGTCCCTTTCCTTGATTCTGACGAGAGCTCCTCCTTACTGTTGCAGCATTCCTGCTGACGGGGTCAGGTATATACTCACCTCTTGTGCAACAGTTAATGTATTTTGATGTGTATAAAAATAAAAAATTATATCCATATGTTTAACCTGCATGAATGTATTTTAGAGCTCTTAGTAATTGCTACATTAAAATAAAAAAAAATGGTGATGTTCAGGTGTGAGATCATCATTAGTTTTTGTTATTTGCGTGTCACTTAAACCAATATATATATATATTTTAATAAAGACTACAATCCTCTTAATCGCTAATTGAATAATGAGAATCATTGAGAACAAGAACCTGTTCATTTTATACATGAAGTTAATTTAATTAAATTGTCATCAATTACGACCAATAGACCATGGCCTCCAAAATGGAAAATTTTGAAATTCAATTAACAAGTGTGGGAACTGCTAAAATAGTACATTAATGGAAATGCGATCGAGACAAGAAAGTATGTCTAGGTTAGGCTGGGTGACATGCATGGGGAGTTGGTGAGAAGGTGGGCTGCGTGCATTTATTTGATCAAAACAGTGAATTCCATAACTTTAGTCACGAGTAAATAAACAATTGCTAAATTAAAATGCACTTGGGAAGGAGCTGCAAAAACCATAAAGGCTTCCTTCTGCTATATAAAGGGTGCAAATGCAATGGTGGAAGATATATATCTCCACACCCTTAAGAGTTTCAAACCCGAACCTTGAGTGGCAACCGGCTCGGTTGAAGATTAACAATGGTGAACGTTAATGGTGCTGCAGTTGATCATTGTGGGAAGGGAAACAAGGCTGGTGGTCTGGCCAGTGTGCTAGCATTGGGCACTGCCAACCCTCCCAATGTTGTATATCAGGATAAATTTGCGGATTACTTTTTCAGAGTCACCAACAGTGAGGACAAGATTGAGCTCAAAGAAAAGCTCAAGCGTGTCTGTAAGTATAAATATATATATATATATATATATTTATATATATAAATATATATATATATATATATATATTCTACTGATCATTTTTTTTGTTAAAACATAGATATTGAACGCATGTATTGTGTGATTAGAAACTAACGATCTGTTAACAATTAATGGGTGAAGGTGATAAGTCTATGATCAGGAAGAGACACTTCTTCCTGAATGAAGAAAAGCTGAAGGAGCACCCCAACCTCTGCTCCTTCATGGACCATACTTCACTGAACACCAGGCATGATATAGTGGTTGAAGAGGTGCCAAAGCTGGGAGAGAAGGCAGCCATCAAAGCTCTAGAGGAATGGGGACGTCCACGTTCTGAAATCACTCACATCATCTTCTGCAGCACCGGCGGTGTCGACTTGCCCGGAGCTGACTATCGCATCATCAAGCTCCTTGGTCTCTCTCCATCTACAAAGCGTGTCATGCTCTACAGCCAGGGATGTTTCGCTGGTGGCACAGTGCTACGAATAGCCAAAGACCTGGCAGAGAACAATGAGAACGCTCGTGTACTTATAGTATGCGCCGAGTTGACGGTCATCTCCTTCCGTGGCCCTGATGAGGCCAAGGAGAACTTCGACAACCTAGTCGGGCAAGCCATTTTCGCCGATGGCGCTGCTGCGGTGGTTGTGGGAGCCAAACCTATCCCAGAGGTTGAGACTCCCTAACTTTGAAATAGTGTCCACTGATCAGTATATCCTTCCGGAGAGTGAAGGGTACATTGGAGGTCATTTGAGAGAAGTTGGCCTCACTTTCTATTTGCATAACCAAGTGCCCAGCACTGTTGGCAACAACATAGAGAAGACTCTGATAAAGGCATTCTCGCCACTGGGTATTTCAGACTGGAACTCACTGTTCTTCATCACCCATCCCGGTGGGCGTGCAATCCTTGATAAGATTGAGGAGAAGCTGGAGCTAAAGCCAGAGAAGATGAGGGCCACTCGGCATGTGTTGAGTGAATATGGGAATATGTCGAGTCCCAGTGTCTTATTCATCATGGATGAGATGAGGAAGCGATCCATGGCTGACGGCATGCGCACCGCCGGAGAAGGTCTTGACTACGGAGTGCTGCATGGTTTGGGTCCCGGTATCACTGTGGAGACTGTCGTCCTCCATGCGCTCCCTCTTGCCAACTTCATCAACCAGAATTAATTAGTTTTTTTTTAATGTGAATTTATTACATTATTATTAGAATATATTCCATAGTGTTTCCAAATATGTCTGATTAATTTCATTAATTTCATTATGTTTCAATGTTTTTTTTTTTAATTTTTATTTTTTGAAGTGAATAAAATCATATGCCTTGAGTTTGCCTGAGCAAGAATATTATCTTAATTATTTTTCATTAAAATATTGCTAAGTATGTGTAATAAATATTTTTTAATTATTTATATTAAATAATAAATCATATAATAAACATAAAAAATTATTATTATAAATCAATTGAATAAATTAAATAAGATAAATTTTAGAGTTTAAAAAATAATTAAAAATTTTTAAAATTATAATCATGTGGATAAAATCATGCAAAAGTAAATATAATTTTTTTAAAAAAAATATGAATTGTGAGACCGTAGAAATTTGCGGTGCACTATTATATGTGTTATAGTTAAAAAAAATAAATTTTTCAAAAGATAATTATATGGATAGGATAATCGGATGATAATAAAGGAAAATTTTTAAAAAAAAAATTTAAAAAAAGAAAATGTGAATTGTGAAACCGTAAAAAACTGTGGTGCCTGCACATTGATATTATAATAAATTATAAGTATTATAGTTAAAAAAAAAGGTTAAAATTTTCAAAACAATGATATGAATAGGATTATTGGATGATAGTAAATAAAAATATAAAATATAATTTAAGAAAGAATGAATTGTGAGGCCCTATTATATATAAAGCCAGATTTGTTACACATTTTATAGTTGAATTAAAACTTAAAATCTTTAAGATGATAATTATATAAATAGGATAATACTAAATAAAAATATTTATTATTTTTTAATATATATATATATATATATGAAATATGGGGCCCTAGGAATAGGCCTTGGTTGCCTATGCCTAGGGCGGGCCTTGCCTTAATTAGTCAAGGGCAGCTTTTCAATGTTTTGTATGTATGTATACATGTACGAAATAAACCTGAAATTGAATAAAAAAAAAAAAGATATATTTTTTAAAATAATTATTATGAAAAGATGCATAACTTAAGTGAAGTTTTTTTTTTATTGGACCGAATGGACAAACCACATGTTTAGGGTATGAGCATCATCTAGAGTTGACCATCCTATTTGTGCATACCTGCTGGAGCCCTTTTCTTACATGACTGTGTTATGTACATTTTGAATCTTAGATAATTAAAGTCGTCATAAAACACCATTCGCATGAGTACTGATATACCATTAAACCAAATTAAAGGCCCTTGGATAACTCAAGTAAAGATTCATCATCTTAGAATCTCTTCCAAATTTATTGTGTTCCTATTTTAATTATGATCTTATTCCCATTCAATATATTCCACCATATTTAAGTACCTCCAAACTAATATCCACTATTCAATACCCAAAAAATAATAAACTACATACTTTGTTTGATGAATATATTTATATATAACATATATATTTCACAATACGCAACATTCTTAATCCAATTAACCAACATTACTGAGTGGGTCAAGCTCTCTCTCAAGTCATCATAAGCTTAATTTTCATACTTGAGTAAAACTTCTCCACATTTAATTTACACGTTTTGTATACAAACTCTTTATTTATGCCTACTATGGGCAATCAAATGAATGCTCATTTACCATATATATGATCAATGGGTTGGTAAGAGTCGACATGATATACTAGCATTTCAGGGCAGACAAACTCTTATCTATGCCTACCAATGGGTATATATGATGAGGAATGTCTATTTACCACTTAATAATTAATATATATGGTTGTGACTTTTCTTTTCTTTATATGCTTGTTTTTATGGGCTTAATTCAAAATTATAATTTTTATAAGTACAAAAAATTTTAAAATTTGATTTAATTATTTATTAATGTGAATATAAATATATAATTTTCTATGCAATCACCATCATATATATACACATGTGCAATTGGATATATATACTTGTGTAAAAAAATGTAATTATTGCCTAATTAATTTTTAACTTTTTTAAAAATTACATGTTATTAGAGACTTATGCATCCGCAAAGGCAAAAGATTAACTAACCTTTAATTTTTTAAAAAATTAATATTAAATTAAATTTTGCCATATTTATAATTTATACTATATATGTCGACATAAATTTTTATAAAACTAAAAATACTCATTTAATCATGGACATCTTATTTTTTATTCTCAAAAATCAAATACTTACTAGCTATGTTTGCTCTCTAAAGTAAGTGTCAGGGCTGGCTCAAAGATAAGGCCAATGAAGCAATTGCTTTAGGCCCCAATATTTTTTAAAGCCTCATTTTTAAAATTTTTAATAATAACTTAAATTTTAAGGCCTCATCTTAAAATTTTTTTAATAATAATTTTAATTTTAAGGCCTCGTCTTTAGATTTTTTAACAATAATTTTAAAAACTTAAAATTTTGAAAGACTACCAATAATTATCATAATACAAAAATATTTTAATTTAATATTTAACCAATGCTATATAATCTTAGCTAACTTTTAAAATTTAAAATAACATAATAAGATATTAAATATTTTTATTTTAATACTTAATCAATCTCATATCTTCTCTAACACACTTTTCAAAATTCTATTTTTGATTCTATTTACTTTTTTCATGCATTTATTTCTCCAAAATTAATATAATATTCATTTTTTAACTAAAAATAAGAGTTTTTGTAGTTTTTATATTATTACATTTAATTTTTATGAGTTTTGCCACAAATTTTAAATGTATCTCTTCATTACGAGTTTAGTAACTGAAAAAGCATATAAGTATTTATTAAAATAAAATCTAAATAAAAGTTAATTTTTATTAATAAATTTGAGGGTTTATTCCGCTTTAGGTCTCAAGTTAACTTAAGCAGCCTCTGGTAAGTGTTGATATGTTTTATCCACAAAGTTACAGGTAAATATTTGTATTTACCTACAATGAGCCTTTTTTTATACCCAACCTAACCAATACCATGAAAAGTATACATTTTGATTCTTTTGTTGATATTAGGCATCAAATTTATACTATTTATTTGGTTATTTATGCTTGGAATAAAATTAATAAACCACAATTTATTTTAAAAAAATTAAATATGTATTCTTATTCTTAATACATATAAGTTTTTTTAAGAAATCATATAATCTATATCAATATATCATTTGGTTTTGGTCTTGGTCGTTGAATGGCCCATATGGATAGAAACCATGAAAGAGATACCTAACGAGATTTGTTAGATATATAACATTTTTCTTTTTATTTAAGGAAGAATCCTGGCTAGCTAGGTTTACTTAGAGATGGCAATTTGTACCCTATTTGACGGGTTATACCCATACCGTACCCGGTCAAAGAGGGTATTACCCTCTTTGACCGGGAACGGGTATAGGTAAGGGTATTACCCGTTAGTTTTTAAGCGAGTACGGGTCGGGTAAGGGTATGCCCCTACCCTACCCTTACCCTTACCCTTACCCGTTGAAGAGGGTACGGGTTTTACCCTTACCCTCTTTTATATATATATATATATATATAATTTTTTATTAAGCTAAACATTTACTCACAATTTATTCAATATCTATTTTCATGGTGATTAATTTGAAAATAATATTTCAAATTTTCTCTTAATATATTATTTTAAATTTTATTTAATTTCTATATTTATATTTGATAATATTATCAAAATTGAATTTTAGATATATGTTAAGAATCATAATTAAATTAAAAAATAAACAAATATTAAAAAAATGTTATAATAATTTATTCTATAAATTATAAGAACATCCTGAAAAATAAGATACTAATAAAAAATCAATTGGATATAGCTTATGAGAATTATGTATAATGTTTTTTATATTCAAAATCATACTAGATATTTATAAAATTTGAAGCTATATAAAATATAAATAGTAGATATATGAAAAAATTTAAAACAAAAACCAAGATAGTTAAACATGAACAAAACAAAAGGTAGAGTTACCATTGAGTCCTAAATAGACGTCATTTTTATGTGATTATATAATTTAAGATAAACAAATATATATCAACTTGTAATTTTGAATTTATGGACATGTGTTTAAAGATTGTAATATAATGTATAATTTATTTTTTTATTATTATTTAAATTTAATTAGATAATTTGAACAACTGGTAAGCGGGTACCCTACGGGTAAGTATAAGGGTATGATTTTTTTTTTTACCCTGAAGGGTACGGGTAAGGGTACGGGGTAGGGGTTATGGGTACAGGTAAGGGTACGGGTATGGGGTAGGGGTTATAGGTACGGGTAAGGGTTTTGGCATACATTACCCATACCCTACCCGTTACCATCCCTAGGTTTACTCTGCACAAGATTTTCCAAAGCTCATGTTAAGCTCATGCCATTAATTTCCTTTTTATGTCTTGGAGGGAGTGCAGGGAGTTCTGCTTCCTTAGATTGATTATTGGTCTTTTTTATTTTTTTAGTTTTGTTGTATCACATCTAGTGATTTGCTGTTATTTTTCACTAATAGTTATGTGAAAGTTTTATGTACTGTTTTAGTTTTAATGAATGTGGCTTATCGAACTTTTCCAAAAAAAATAAAAAATAAAAGCATATAAAAACAAAATTAAACAAGCAAGATATATGTTCCAATTTAAAAAAAAAACAATACATCTGTCGTTTTCATTCAATCTAAGCTCAAGCCATTTTCTTTGAATCTAATTGCTTTAATATTTAAAAAATACCTAAAAAATTATTTTTTATATTTTCATGTCATTGTTCTCATCTTCAACATCTTCTGTTGTTATCTAATTAACATTATCTTTTCTCTCTTCATGATTAACTATAAAGAATTTTCAATTTTCAACAGTGACTAAGCTTTTCTATTCGTGTACGTCTCCGAAAGTTCATGCTTGTGACCTTTCCTAATAAAAAAAAAAACAATGGCTTTTTATTTTTTTTTTCTTATTTTCCTTTTATTATTTTCATGGTTTTTCAAAATAAGATTGGGAAGGGCCTATTGAGTAAATAATTTTGATTCACTTATTTTGCAAATTTTATCCAACAAAAATAGCATGTTTTTTTAAGTGGTTATAATGGTGAACTCTTTTTAATTTTGATGAAATATAAACTTAGTGACATCAATTAAGACCATGCTGTTGAACAAGGAATTTTATAAACAAAGAAAATAACGGGTGGTTGCTATAAATCCTTTGGAGAACATGAGGTTACTAACCATGATTAATAGTGATTTGGGGAGTTGGTCGGAAATGGGCCTTGTTTTTGCTTTACTCAAACATTGAATTCAACATTTGGTCATCATTTGGTCACCGATTTAGTACCAATATTAATGCTTTTGTCTGTTTTGATATGTTTCTATAAATATAATTACCATGTATATTCATAAGCAGGTAGCAAGATATAGGTAATGGCAGCCTCAAACATATTAAAGATAGTTTAAGAATTGGCTTAATTTGAACTTCATTGGCAATTACAAGTTGAATTAAGGTAGCACGGAATAATATTGTTGTAGTAAATAGAAACTTGACGTACGGCAATATAATATTTTTTTCAGCC
This sequence comes from Dioscorea cayenensis subsp. rotundata, assembly GCF_009730915.1. Taxonomy (NCBI): domain Eukaryota; kingdom Viridiplantae; phylum Streptophyta; class Magnoliopsida; order Dioscoreales; family Dioscoreaceae; genus Dioscorea; species Dioscorea cayenensis. The sequence goes on from NC_052487.1 coordinate 1,031,536, forward strand.
TAAAAACGTGCGTGGCGGCTCTTTGTATTCTTGGCCTCAAAAGGCTTTAACAGAATGCATGTACATGTGATGTGGCATGATGACCTGAAAGTCAATAATGAACACTAACAACAACCGAGATGAGCACTATATAAAGGGTGCAATGGCGGAAGCTATCTCCACAGCACTGAGTTAGAGTTTTAAACCAGAACCTCAGTGGTAATTACCAGTCAGGTTTGCAAGCTTGATATCACATTTAGTGGTGATCATCAGATAAAATCAACAATGGTGAGCGTTAATGGTGCTGCAGTTGATCATTGTGAGAAGGGAAACAAGGCTGGTGGTCTTGCCAGCGTGCTAGCGTTGGGCACTGCCAACCCTCCCAATGTTGTATATCAGGATACATTTGCTGATTACTTCTTCAGAGTCACCAACAGTGAGGACAAGGTTGAGCTCAAGGAAAAGCTCAAGCGTGTCTGTAAGTATTTATATTCTAATTAATGATCATTATTTGATAAAACATTTATATATCTTTCCATGCATGCATGCATGTGATGTGGTCTGCATGTGTGATTAGTATCTAATAAAATTAATAATTAATGGATGAAGGTGATAAGTCTATGATCAGGAAGAGACACTTCTACCTGAATGAAGAGAAGCTAAAGGAGCACCCCAACCTCTGCGCCTTCATGGACCATGCTTCACTGAACACCAGGCATGATATAGTGGTTGAAGAGGTGCCAAAGCTGGGAGAGAAGGCAGCCATCAAAGCTCTGGAGGAATGGGGACGTCCACGTTCTGAAATCACTCACATCATCTTCTGCAGCACCGGCGGTGTCGACTTGCCCGGAGCTGACTATCGCATCATCAAGCTCCTTGGTCTCTCTCCATCTACAAAGCGTGTCATGCTCTACAGCCAGGGATGTTTCGCTGGTGGCACAGTGCTACGAATAGCCAAAGACCTGGCCGAGAACAATGAGAACTCTCGTGTACTTATAGTATGCGCCGAGTTGACGGTCATCTCCTTCCGTGGCCCTGATGAGGCTAAGGAGAACTTCGACAACCTAGTCGGGCAAGCCATTTTTGCCGATGGTGCTGCTGCGGTGGTTGTGGGAGCCAAACCTATCCCAGAGGTTGAGACTCCCTACTTTGAAATAGTGTCCACTGATCAGTATATCCTTCCGGAGAGTGAAGGGTACATTGGAGGTCATTTGAGAGAAGTTGGCCTCACTTTCTATTTGCATAACCAAGTGCCCAGCACTGTTGGCAACAACATAGAGAAGACTCTGATAAAGGCATTCTCGCCACTGGGTATTTCAGACTGGAACTCACTGTTCTTCATCACCCATCCCGGTGGGCGTGCAATCCTTGATAAGATTGAGGAGAAACTGGAGCTAAAGCCGGAGAAGATGAGGGCCACTCGGCATGTGTTGAGTGAATATGGTAATATGTCAAGTCCCAGTGTCTTATTCATCATGGATGAAATGAGGAAGCGATCCATGGCTGACAGCCTGCGCACCGCCGGAGAAGGTCTTGACTACGGAGTGCTGCATGGTTTGGGTCCCGGTATCACTGTGGAGACTGTCGTCCTCCATGCGCTCCCTCTTGCCAACTTCATCAACCAGAATTAATTAGTTTTTTTTTTAATGTGAATTTATTACATTATTATTAGAATATATTCCATAGTGTTTCCAAATATGTCTGATTAATTTCATTAATTTCATTATGTTTCAATGTTTTTTTTTTTATTTTTAATTTTTAAAGTGAATAAAATCATATGCCTTGAGTTTGCCTGAGCAAGATTAATTATCTTAGTTACTTTTCATTAATAATTAATAAGTGTTGTGCTAAGTTTATGTAATACATGCACTTTGAGTATTCCTTAATTAGTTATGGTCAGCTTTCAATACTTTGTAAGTATGTATACATGTACGAAATAAACTTGAAATTGGAAAAAAAAATAATTAAGATATATTTTTCTAAAAACATTATTATGAAAAGATGCATAACTAAAGTAAATTTTTTTTTATCGGACAAAATGGACAAATTACAAATTTAGGACCGGGTATAAGCATCATCTGGAGTTGATTGTCCTGTTCGTGCACACTTTTTAAGTCTTTTTTTTGTATTATTGTGTCATACGCATTTTGAATCTTAGATAATTAAAGTCATCATATATAAAACACCATTCACAGTGAAACTCATAATACCACTAAACCAAATTTAAAGTCTTTGAGTAACTCAAGTAAAGATTCATTATCTTAAAATCTCTCCCAAATTTATTGTTTTTATTTTAATTATGATCTTATTACCATTCAAGTTCAATATATTCCACCATCTTTTTTAAGTACCTAAACACTAATATCCACTATTTAACGCCCCAAAATTAATAAAATTCATATTTTGTTTGATGAATATATTTATATAATATATATATATATATATATTTCACAATATACAACATTCTTAGCCGAATAACCAATACTAGATTTGAGTGGGTCAAGCTCGCACGTAAGTCATCTTACTTGAGTATACAAACTTTTAATTTAATTATTTATTAATGTGACTATAAATATATAAATTTCTATGCAATCACCATCAAGTATATACGCATGTGCAATTGTATATATACTTGTGTTAAAAAAAAATAATTATTACCTAATTAATTTTTAACCTTTTTAAAAATTGCATGTTATTAGATGCTTATGCATCCGCAAAGACAAAAAAAATTAACTAACCTTTAATTTTTAAAAATTTTAATATAAAATTAAATTTCACCAAATTTATAATTTATACTGTATATGTTGATGAATTTTTAAAAACCAAAAATACTTATTTACCCATGGGCATCCTTTTTTTATTCACAAAATCAAGAACTTACTAGCTATGTATGCTTACTCTATGAAGACAGTGCTCGTCGATTTTTTCACAAAATTATAGGTATGTATTTACCCATTGTGAATCTTTTTGTATGCCCAGTGATGCAGGATCACCAAATTCCTGCAGATTAAGGGGAAGAACCAGCTGAGAAAAGAAGATGAGAGAGAGAGGGAAGAGAGGAAGGAGAAGGATAGGAAAATAGGGCAAATCTTTCTTGATTTCTCATTCATTGTATCCCTGCTTATATAGGGAATCTTAACAATCATGATTTGTAACCAATTCACAACAAACTCGCCACTAAGGCATCCCCTCCTCTAAACAACTTGGTTTCCAGAAATTACAATTTGTATTACTACTAATCAACCTTTAATTACTAATCAATATCTCCTTCCTGCTTCTCAATTCATCACAAAATCTTTATATTTGTCACCACTGATGCCTTGATTTTGACGACCACTTCTCCTTATATTAGTGAGATTGTCCCCAGTAATAGCATCCGCATCATCCAATCTAACCAATAGCATGAAAAATATACATCTTTTGTTAATATTTGACATCAAATATATACTATTTATTTGTTTATTATTTCTTTTTTAAAATAAAATTAATAAACCATAGTTTATTGACAATATATATATATATATATATTCTTATTCTTAATACATATTACTCTTTTTTTTTAAGAAATCGTATTATCTATATGAATATATCATTTGGTTTTATTCTTGGTCCATGAATGGACCATATAGATTGAAAACCATGAAAGAGATACCTACCGAGATTTGTCAAATATATAACATTTTTCTTTTTTATTTAAGGAAGAATCCTGGTTATAGCTAGGTTTACTCCGTACATGGATTTTCCAAGGCTCATTTCAAGCTCATGCCATTAATTTCCTTTTTTGTCTTTATTTAAGTGATCAATTTGATTACAAGATGCATGCATCCGTGCGCAAAATATCACATGATTAAAATTTAAAAGCATATAAAAACAAAATTAAACAAGCAAGATAATTAGTTCCAACAGTCATTGTTAAAGAAAACCCAATACATGCGTCGTTTTCATTCAATCCAATCGATTCAAACTCAAGCCATTTTCTTTGAATCGACTATTTAAAAAATATTTATAAATTATTTTTTATGTTTGTATGTCATTGTTCTCATCTTCAACAACTTCTTTTGTTATTCAACATTGTCTGTTGACTCTTTTTTATACTCAAAATTACCTATAAAAAATTTTCAACAGTTATTAAGTTTTTCTATTTCGAAGGTTAATGCTTGTGACCTTGCCTAATAAAAAAACAGTGGTTTTTTATTTTCCTCTTCCCATTTTCCTTTTATTTTAATCATGGTTTTTCAAAATAAGATTGGAAGGGGTCTATTGGGTAATTAAATAATTTTGATTCACTGATTTTGAAAATTTTATACAGCCAAAATAGCATGTTTTCTTAATTAAGTAGTTATAATCAAGGTTGTCAGACCCGGTCCGGGTAATGACCCGGCTAAGCCCAGGGGTCAGGGGTCAATGGGTTCAACCGGGTCGAACCGGGGTTGAACCGGGGTCAATAATTAAATATAAAAAAATATTATAATAATTAATAATAAGCAAATATAATATTAAATCCATAATTATATTATAAAAACCTACTCAAATTTGATATTTAAATTGATAAATGACCTTATATACAGTAGAGTTTTTCTAATTTTTGTCATTTATTTTTTTACATTTTTTTAAATATTTACAAATTTAATATATTAATATATAATTATCGAACTTCTCTCGGTGTTATTTATTTATTTATTTGTTTATTGGTTGATTTTTGTTAAAAATAAATAAGAAATTTAATTCACTAATTATTATATCTCAATTGAGTTTTTTTATTTTTGTTTTTAAATTTTCTTATATTTTTTTTATTTAATTAGAATACTTTTAATTTTATATTTTTTTATAATAAAATTACACTCATTTATTATTTTATTTTCTTAATAAATTAAATTTTTTTAGAAAGTATTTACATAATACATTAATATATTTTTATTTTTTTAAATGTTAATTTTTTTGTTGGTATATACATATATATAATGTAATTCTATTTATTGATTATAAATTATAAATTAATATTAATAAATATATACGATTTTGTGGTTTTTAATGAGAAAATAATAATAAATTATTAAATATTGTAAAAAAAAATTAAACATTGTGACCCGATTGACCGGGCCGGGTCAACCGGTTCCCGGTTGAACCGCCCGGGTCACCGGGTTAACACCTGGTTTTTTAATACCCGGGTCAATGGGGTATACCCAGGCTGGTCCGGGTCTGACAATATTGGTTATAATTAATGGTGAGCCTTTTTATCCATGAAATGAAAACTTTTAGTGACATCAATTAAGACCATGCTGTTGAACAAGGAATTTTTGTTACTAAAGAAAATAACAGGTAATTGCTATAAACCTTTGTAGAATGTGAGGTTACTAACCATGACCGGCTTGGGGAGTTGGTGAGAAATGGATCTTTTTTCTTTAATCAAACATTGAATATATTCATCATTTGGCCATCACATGGATGACATTATGTTTTGAAATATTGAATACTAGGTAGGTTAAGGCCCACCTATAAGTGGTTTATATCTATTTACCATTAATCAAGAAAAACTCAAAAGAATTATGGGAAATAGCCGTGCAATTTCCTATATATAATTTGATTATATTAAAAATTTTAAATATTATAAAAATAGTCACGTACGTGACAATTTTAGTAAGTTAAATAGCTTAAACAGTTTTTATAATGTAATTGTTATTATTAGTTTTAACCCTTGCTAAATTTTTCAATCTCCAATTTAGTACTTATATTAATGTTTTGTCTCTTTTGAGATGTTTCTATAAATTTAATTACCGTGTATATTCATAAGCAGGTAGCAAGATATAGGTAATGACAGCCTTAAACATTAAAGATAGTTTAAGAATTGGCTTAATTTGAACTTTATAGGCAATTACAAGTTGAATTAATGTAGTATGAAATAATGTTTTAGTAAATAGAATCTTGACGTACGGCTATATATAAAATATTTTTTTCAACCTAAAAACGTGGGAGGCGGCTCTTTAATTTGTATTCTTGGCCTCAAAAGGCTTTAACAGAATGCATGCACATGTGATGTGGCATGGCATGATGACCTGAAAGTCAATAAAGAACACTAACAACAACCGAGATGAGCACTATATAAAGGGTGCAATGGCGGAAGCTATCTCCACAGCACTGAGTTAGAGTTTCAAATTAACCAGAACCTCAGTGGTAATTACCAGTCAGGTTTGCAAGCTTGATATCACATTTAGTGGTGATCATCAGATAAAATCAACAATGGTGAGCGTTAATGGTGCTGCAGTTGATCATTGTGAGAAGGGAAACAAGGCTGGTGGTCTTGCCAGCGTGCTAGCGTTGGGCACTGCCAACCCTCCCAATGTTGTATATCAGGATACATTTGCTGATTACTTCTTCAGAGTCACCAACAGTGAGGACAAGGTTGAGCTCAAGGAAAAGCTCAAGCGTGTCTGTAAGTATTTATATTCTAATTAATGATCATTATTTGATAAAACATTTATATATCTTTCCATGCATGCATGCATGCATGAGATTTGGTCTGTATGTGTGTGATTAGTATCTAATAAGCTTAATGATTAATGGGTGAAGGTGATAAGTCTATGATCAGGAAGAGACACTTCTTTCTGAATGAAGAGAAGCTGAAGGAGCACCCCAACCTCTGCTCCTTCATGGACCATACTTCACTGAACACCAGGCATGATATCGTGGTTGAAGAGGTGCCAAAGTTGGGAGAGAAGGCAGCCATCAAAGCTCTGGAGGAATGGGGACGTCCACGTTCTGAAATCACTCACATCATCTTCTGCAGCACCGGCGGTGTCGACTTGCCCGGAGCTGACTATCGCATCATCAAGCTCCTTGGTCTCTCTCCATCTACAAAGCGTGTCATGCTCTACAGCCAGGGATGTTTCGCTGGTGGCACAGTGCTACGAATAGCCAAAGACCTGGCAGAGAACAATGAGAACGCTCGTGTACTTATAGTATGCGCCGAGTTGACGGTCATTTCCTTCCGTGGCCCTGATGAGGCCAAGGAGAACTTCGACAACCTAGTCGGGCAAGCCATTTTCGCCGATGGCGCTGCTGCGGTGGTTGTGGGAGCCAAACCTATCCCAGAGGTTGAGACTCCCTACTTTGAAATAGTGTCCACTGATCAGTATATCCTTCCGGAGAGTGAAGGGTACATTGGAGGTCATTTGAGAGAAGTTGGCCTCACTTTCTATTTGCATAACCAAGTGCCCAGCACTGTTGGCAACAACATAGAGAAGACTCTGATAAAGGCATTCTCGCCACTGGGTATTTCAGACTGGAACTCACTGTTCTTCATCACCCATCCCGGTGGGCGTGCAATCCTTGATAAGATTGAGGAGAAGCTGGAGCTAAAGCCAGAGAAGATGAGGGCCACTCGGCATGTGTTGAGTGAATATGGGAATATGTCGAGTCCCAGTGTCTTATTCATCATGGATGAGATGAGGAAGCGATCCATGGCTGACGGCATGCGCACCGCCGGAGAAGGTCTTGACTACGGAGTGCTGCATGGTTTGGGTCCCGGTATCACTGTGGAGACTGTCGTCCTCCATGCGCTCCCTCTTGCCAACTTCATCAACCAGAATTAATTAGTTTTTTTTTAATGTGAATTTATTACATTATTATTAGAATATATTCCATAGTGTTTCCAAATATGTCTGATTAATTTCATTATGTTTCCATGTTTTTTATTTTTATTTTTCGAAGTGAATAAAATCATACGCCTTAAATTTGCCGGAGCAAGAATATTATCTTAATTACTTTTCATTAATAAATGTTGCTAAGTTTGTGTAATACATGCACTTTGAGTACTCCTTAATTGAGAGCCGGTCAAAGAGAAAATGTGGGCCAAGCAAAATTATAATAAATATTTTTTAATTATTTATATTAAATATAAAATATATAATAAAAATAAAAAATATTATTATAAATCAATTGAATAAATTAAATAAGATAAGTTTTAGAGTTTAAAAAATAATTAAAATTTTTTAAAATTATAATTACATGGACAGTTTAAATATAATTTTTTTTTAAAAAAAAATATGAATTGTGAGGCCCTACAAATTTGCAAAATTTCAAAAGATAATTATATGGATAGGATTATTTGATGATAATAAATTTAAAATTTAAATAAAAATGCTTAAAATAAAAAATGTGAATTGTGAAACCATCAAAATTTGCGTTGTATATTATAATAAATTAAGTATTATAAATTTTCAAGTAAAAATATAAAATATAATTTAAGAATGAATGAATTGTGAGGCCCTATTTTATATATAAAGCCAGGTTTTGTTACACATTTTATAGTTGAAAAAAAAAACCTTACAATTTTTTAGATGATAATTATAAAAAATAGGATAATATTAAATAAAAATATTTATTACTCCCTCCGTTCCTTTTTAGTTTTCACATTTTGGACCTACTCCCTCAGTTTTTTTTATCTGTCATAAACTTATGTTCCTTTTTATCTATCATTTTCTAACATCAAAAAGCATTTATTATTTTTTTTTTCCAAAATTACCCTAACACTCTATTAAATTTTTTTCTTGGAATTAAATATGAGAGAGAAATATGAAATATAAATTAGGGGTAATTTTGAAAAGATAACAAACTTTTTATAAAAGTTTGTGAAATAACTAAATTTATTGGTATGTGAGATTCGGTCAACCACGACAGATAAAAAAGAACGGAGGGAGTACTTTATACTTGTCACATGAGAAATTTTGTGCAGCATTAAATAATTTTTTTCCAAATTTACCCTTTGATTTAATGTATTTGTACAATTTTCAATAAATCACAATCAACTAAGTATTAAATTATATACTCCACTAGTGTGGTTTTAAATAGGGGTAGTTTTGAAAGGTAATGGATTTTTTTTATAAAATAAAGGTAACCAACTAACTTTAATCAATTTTTCTTAATCGGTGTGAATTAGGTAAATGTGACAAGTAAAAAATAATGGAGGGAGTATTTTTTTTTAAAAAAAATATGAAATATAGGGCCTAGGCATAGGCCTTGGTCGCCTTAATTAGTCAAGGCCGACTTTTTCAATGTTTTTATGCGTGTATACATGTACGAAATAAACCTCGAAATTGAATAAAAAAAAAATTTAAGATATATTTTTTAAAATAATTATTATGAAAAGATGCACAACTTAAGTTTTTTTTATTGGACAGAATGGACAAACCACGTGTTGGGGGCATGAGCATCATCTGGAGTTGACTATCCTGTTTGTGCACACCTGGAGGCCTTTTCTTGTATCACTGCTTCATGTACATTTTGAATCTTAGATAATTAAAGTCGTCATACAACACCATTCGCATGAGTACTGATACCACTAAACCAAATTAAAGGCCTCTGGATAACTCAAGTAAAGATTCATCATCTTAAAATCTCTCCCAAATTTATTGTGTTTCTATTTTAATTATGATCTTATTCCCATTCAATTTCAATATATTCCACCATATTTAAGTATCTCCAAACTAATATCCACTATTCAATACCTACCAATGGGTATATATATATATATATATATATGCTGAGGGATGTCCATTTACCACTTAATATATATGGTTGTGACTTTTTCTTTTCTTTTTATATGCTTATATTTAATTATAATTTTTAAAAGTACAAAAAAATTTAAAATTTGATTTAATTATTTATTAATGTGACTAAAAATATAATTTTCTATGCAATCACCATCATGTATATACACATGTGCAATTGGATGTATGTATACTTGTGTTAAAAAAATGTAATTATTGCCTAATTAATTTTTAACTTTTTTAAAAATTACATGTTACTAGAGACTTATGCATCCGCAAAGACAAAAGATTAACTAACCTTTATTTTTTAAAAAAATTAATATTAAATTAAATTTTTACCATATTTATAATTTATACTGTATATTGACATTCTTCTTTAAAAAACTAAAAATACTCATTTGCAAATGGACATCTTATTTTTTATTCACAAAAATCAAATACTTACTGGCTATGTTTACTTTCTAAAGTAAGTGTTGATCTATTTTATCCACAAAAATTATAGGTAAATATTTTGTATTTACTTACAGTGATCTTTTTTTATACCCAACCTAACCAATACCATGAAAAGTATACATTTTGATTCTTCTGTTGATATTACACATCAAATATATACTATTTTTTTTGGTTATTTATTTTTTTGAATAAAAATTAATAAACCACAATTTATTTTTTTAAAAAAATTATATATTTATTCTTATTCTTAATACATTTTACTTTATTTTTTTAAGAAATCTTATCTACATGAATATATCATTTGGTTTTTGGTCTTGGTCCTTGAATGGCCCATATAGATTGAAAGCCATGAAAGAGATACCAACCGAGATTTGTTAAATATATAACATTTTTCTTTTTATTTAAGGAAGAATCCTAGCTAGCTTGGTTTTATTTCGCACAAGATTTTCCAAGCCTCATGTTAAGCTCATGCCATTAATTTTTGGAGGGTTTGCTGTTCCCCTTCACTAATAGTTATGTGGAGGTTTTTTTGTATTGTTTTAGTTTTAATGAATGTGGTTTATCCATCTTTAATAAAAAGCATATAAAAAAATAAAAATTAAACAAGCAAGATAATTAATTCCAACAGTCATTGTTAAAAAAAAAAAAACCAATACATTTGTCATTTTCATTCAATCTAAGCTCAAGCCATTTTTAATCTAATTGCTTTTAATATTTAAAAAAATACTTAAAAAAATTAATTTTTTTATGTTTTTCATGTCATTGTTCTCATCTTCAACAACTTCTTGTTATTTAATTAACATTGTCTTTTCTCTCTTCATGATTACTATAAAGAATTTTCAATTTTCAACAGTGACTAAGTTTTTCTATTCGTGTACGTCTCCGAAAGTTCATGCTTGTGACCTTTCCTTATAAAAAAAAAACAATGGCTTTTTATTTTTTTCTTCTTATTTTCCTTTTTATTTTTTTTCATGATTTTTTTCAAAAATAAGATTGGGAAGGGCCTAATAATTAAAAACAGTGGCTTTTTTTATTTTTCCTCTTCCCATTTTCCTTTTTTTATTTTTTTCATGGTTTTTTTCCAAATAAGATTGGAAGGGGTCTACTGGGTAATTAAATAATTTTGATTCACTGATTTTGAAAATTTTATACTGCCAAAATAGCATGTTTTTTAAGTATTTTTATCCATGAAATGTAAACTTTTAGTGACGTCAATTAAGACCATGCTGTTGAACAAGGAATTTTTGTAACTAAAGAAAATAACAGGTAATTGCTAAAACCCTTTGGAGAATGTGAGGTTACTAACCATGACTGGTTTAGGGAGTTGGTGAGAAATGGATCTTTTTTCTTTAATCAAACATTGAATTCATCATTTGGTCATCACATGGATGACATTATATTTTGAAATATTGAATACTAGGTAGGTTAAAGCTCTCCTATAAGTGGTTTATCTATTTACCATTAACCAAGAAGTACTCAAAATTAAGCATACATAAGTACTAATTGTTTGAATTGGTGTGTTTGTCAGCTAAGTAAAATACAAGATGCATTGAGCACCCTCTGGAAAACTCCTGCTGATCTCCTCTCCCCTCTTCTTCCCCTCTTGCCATGGCAAGTGGGGGTCAAGCTCCCTCTCCTTCCATTCAACGCTCCCCCTCCCCCCCTCCCGGCCCACTTGGGCACAGATTGCCTCTAAAATTACTTCAACTCAGGAGCTTTCTCCCCTTCACAATCCCTCAGTTCTTAACAAACTCAAGGAATCCACAACGGACTTCATTAAGCTTGACAATGATACTCTGAATCGTGCTCGTCTTCGCTTCCAGCATTCGCTCTTCGGCAAATTCTGTGGGAAGCCTCCGCCGTTCGACCAAGTGAAATTAATCCTATTAAAGAAGTGGGAATCTCTCAGTGATATTCTCATTTCTGATCTACCAAATGGTTTCCTTCTCATCCAGTGCTCCAATCAAATTACCTTGCAGTGACTTCTCTCTGAGGGCCCATGGTCCACCAATGGAATTATACTTCAATTGTCCCCTTGAAGACCATACTTTGAACCAATCTTTACCAAGCTCACTACTGCTGCTATCTGGATCCAACTCCACAACCTTCCCATTGAATTCTGGAGTGGTGATACCCTTGAAACCATTACCAGTCATTTGGGAAAGCTCCTAAAAATCGATGAGCTTACTCTTTCTCTTACTCGTACCAAGTATGCTAGAGTCTGTATAGAATTAGATTTATCCAAGCCACTATGCAAGGGTTTCTGGCTTGGAGACGATCAGCAGCGTGTATTCATTGTTGTCCTGTATGAGCGTCTCCCCACCTTCTATTACTCTTGTGGGGTGATTGGGCATGGTTATAGAAACTGCACCCGTGCCCCGGCAACCGGGAATGCGACTGTCTCTCAGCCCTCTTGTTCTCAACGAGGAAAGGAGGTAAGACAGGAGCATTATCCCATGGCTGCTGGAGCTGGTGCAAGTGCTACTAGCCCCCCCCCACCACTGCTACTGAGGTTCTCGTTCCCGGGGAGACTTTGGCTGCTGAGACGGAGAAGGACTTCGGACCTTGGCTGCTCGTCTCCCGCCGGCGTGGCCTTTCCCGTTCCCGTGGTGGTAGCTCTCGTTTCCCCACGGCGGCCGAGGGTTCGGCAGCCGCACCGAGGGATGAGAACCACGGTATCCGAGGGTCCTCTGTTCACAGTACACGTGGCGGGTTGAGAGGCGGTGCTAGTGGGAGGCGTCACATTTCCCATGCCCCTCTGCACGACTCCCAGTGCTTGGAGGGCTTTGTTCCCCCTGCTAACTCTGACACTGTTGTTCCTCCCGTTACTCTGCCCAACGTCTCTTGGGACTCTGGTTCGCGTCCTCCCGATGCGCATTGGGACCCCACTGTTTCGTTTGACACACGCCCCCCAGTCACTTCACATACCCTCGTGGAAGCTAGTCCTGCCTCCACTCAACCCTCGATTCCTCCGCCCTTGAGGAGTGGACCGTTGGCCCCTCGGCAACGATCCCCTCCCCCTGTTCTCCTATCTTCTCTTACACAGATTCCCCCTCTCATCTCTGATAACCCTGGTTAGGATCACCTAAAACTTGTTGAGCAGGTTATTAGAAGCCCTAGTTGATGGTTCCATAGATGAAGATAGTGACCAGGTTGCTGATGATAATGATGCTTCTGAGGACTCAGACGACCATATGTCTGAAGAGGAAAAGCCTGATGATCATATGACCTTAGATCAGTACCAAGAGGAAGCTAGGAGAGTTGCTCTAATTCGTAAGGGGCCCCTCTTAGACATTAAGACCCAGAAAAAGGGAAGGGTAGAGGTGGACGAAGCCAGTCACTCCTAACTTCTTTCTCTTTGTTGCTGCTTTTATATAGGGGGTTCCGTCATCCTTTCTCTAGTGTTTGTTTATGATGAATTCTAAAACTATTTGCTGTTGGAATTGCAGGGGCCTTTCCTCCCGAAATACCCTACTTCGTATCGCTCGGCTTATTCGTCAAAACAATCTTGTCATCTTTTGTTTAGTAGAGACTAGAGCTAACTCAGATCGTGTCGGTAAGTTCTGTTCTAAACTCTCCAGGTCTTGGGATTGGGCTTCCATTCTTGCTGAAGGCTTCTCTGGTGGCATCCTTGTTTGTTGGAAAAAAGGTATTGGTCAGGTAACTCCTATCGCCTATTCTCGCCGCGTCCTTCACCTCGTAATTTCTTCTTCCTCTTTTAATAATGCTATCGTTTCGGTTGTTTACAACTCTTGCCGTTTTTCCTCTCAATGTGTGGTTTGGGAGGAGCTTTCAAAAATTTCGTCTTTTCGTCTCCCTTGGCTTATTGTTCGCGATTTCAACTCTATTTTGTTTCCTAGTGAGCATAAGGGAGGCAGTTTTTATTACTATTCTCGCAAAGCTAATTTTTTTCGGAATTTTTTAAACTCTCATAATCTCTTTGATCTAAATTTCTCGGGTTTCCTTTTAGTTGGTGTAACAACCAACGTGGGTTAGATCGTCGTTGGGCCCGTTTGGATCGTTGCATCGTTAATTTAGATTGGATTTCCCGTTTCAAAAACTTTTCCCTCAAACATCTTTCCCGCAGTTTCTCCGATCATTCTCCTCTCGTTTTATCTATCTTTGAGCATAATATTCAAAAGCGCTACATCTTTAGATTTGACAATTATTGGTTAGATTTTACCAGCTGCCATGATATGGTTAGAAATGCGCCTTACTCTCCTTCCCACGGTAATCCCCTTCATATTTTTACGCACTTATTATCTCGTACCCGGTTCAATCTCATGCAGTGGAAATCTTATGGTATCAATTTTCTTGAAATTGCACTTAATCATACCGAAACTGATATCTTTAATTTAGAATGCATGGATGATTCTGAGGTTTCTCAGACTAATCTTACTGCCCAGTATGCCAAGCTAGCAGCTATTCAACGCCAACTCTTCATTAAATGGGCTCAATGTGTGAAGCTCCTCTCGGTTTGCGACGGAGATAAAAACACTAGTTTCTTTCACAGCTCGGCCCGTATTCGCGCTCATCATAATTACATCTCTTTCATTACGGACTCCTCGGGTAACACTTACTCTGATCACTCTAGCATTGAGCATGCCTTTATGAATTTTTATACTAATCTTTGGTCTAGCTCTTGCATGAATGGCTTAGTTGATCTCAATGATGTTTTGACTGCTCTGCCCGATGATCTTCCTAGTATCTCTACCGATTCTGGGCAGCATCTTATTCGTGAGGTAACTAGGGAGGAAATTTATCAGGCTCTTCCTAATCTCTCTTCTGGTAAATCTCCAGGCCCTGATGGTTTTAATGTAGAATTTTTTTGTTTTTTCTGGAATGATATCGGTGATCGTCTTGTCGATGCTATTAGACATTTTTTCTATACCTCCCATCTTCCCCCCTCTTGGGCAGGACTTACATTACTCTGATTCCTAAGAAACCGAATCCCCGTTTGGTCTCGGATTTTTGCCCCATTTCGCTTTGCAATGTCTGTTATAAAATTATTTCAAAAATCCTCTTGAATAGACTTAAGACTGTTCTCCCTACATTAGTTAGTAGAGAACAAGCAGGGTTCATTTCGGATAGAGGAGCTTTTGACAGTGTTATAACAGTCCAAGAAGTGGCCCATTCTCTTGAACTTGATCGTATTTGCCCCCCTAGGATGCTTATTAAACTGGACATTGAGAAAGCTTATGATACCATTGGATGGAGTGCAATTCTTGCTACCTTAACTAAAATGAAATTTCCTGATAAATGGGTTTCCTGGATTCGATCCAGTCTTCTCTCTTCCTCTTTCTCTATCCTCATTAACGGGACCCCCTCCCCCTGGTTTTCCTCCTCGCGGGGAATTCGTCAGGGAGATCCCCTGTCTTCTTATCTGTTTATTCTTGTCGCCCAAAATTTCTCTGCTATTTTGAATCGTGCTATGGCCTTTGGCATGATTCTAGGTTTCAATGACAATCTTCGCTTAAACTTTAACCATCTCCTGTTTGCATATGACATTATTCTGATTACTCGGGCTACTAGGGTTGTTGCCCGTAATATCAATTTCTGTTTGTCTCTCTATTCTCGATTAACTGGCCAATGCCCCAGTCATGCCAAATCTCAAGTTTATCTCCCTTCCTGGTTTAATAATAGAGTGGCTAATAGTGTCTGCAATATCCTTGGCTTTTCTCAGGCGCACTTCCCTTTAACATATCTTGGTATCCTAGTTTCTCCTAAACCGCTTAGTGTTCATTCCTTCAATTCTATGATTGACAAAATCAGCAACTTGTGTGCTAGATGGAAAACTTACAAGCTCTCACTTGCTGCCAAATCTATTCTCATAAACTCTTCCATCCTGTCTATTCCAACTTACTACCTTTCAGCTTATCCGGTTCCTGATTCGGTTCTCCAGGAAATTACCAAATTGGTCAGGGATTTCTTTTGGTTCAAATGTGGCAATGGAAAGGGCATCCACGCGGTTAATTGGAATTGTGTCACTGATAAAAAGTCTGAGGGGGGCTTGGGGCACAGAAATCTTCTTCATGCTAAATTCTCCCTTATGGCCAAGAATGTTTCCAAGTATCTGAATTCTGATAATATTATCTGGGTTGAGATTGCTCGTTTTAAGTATGGACAGATTAATTTCTGGTCCAATTCTACCCCTCCCAGATGTTCCTGGATCTTCAGGGGTATTTGTAAGACTGCAGACCTCCTAAAACCGAACCTCTGGATTAAAAATATCAACCCCTCTAAAACCTCGTTCCTGTTTGATTCTTGGTTATTTGATATCCCGCTTGCGTACAAGCCCACTTTTCTTAATGTCTCTGCTGATTTACATGCGGTCTGCCTTGCTGATTTCTATATAGATGGTCGTTGGAATAATGAGTTGCTCCTTTCCATGTTTGGTAATTACTTGAGTCTTATGATTCCTAATCTTTGTGCTTTTGATCTTAGCAGCAATAACTTTTGGGTTTGGCATCCTCACTTATCCAATCTCAGAATTTCTTCTGTTATTTATAATCACCTCAATCACAATTCTGATCTGAGCATGTCTTGGCCTGGCTGGAATAAACTTTGGAAGATCCATACTGCTCCCCGTGTGAAACACTTCATCTGGCTGTTGTTACATGGCAGAATCTCTACTACTGACTTTCTGAGCAGTATTAATCTGGGCCCCAGATCTCTTTGTGTTTTCTGTAACCTTGACTCAGAAACTAGTGAGCACCTCTTCCTGGATTGTGGTTATGCTCTTCGTAGCTGGATCTCTTTGAATCACTTCCTTCAGATCAGTTTATCCTTTCCTGATAGTATTTCCTCTGGTCTCTGGATCACTGAT
The DNA here is from genome assembly GCF_009730915.1 of Dioscorea cayenensis subsp. rotundata. NCBI lineage: Eukaryota > Viridiplantae > Streptophyta > Magnoliopsida > Dioscoreales > Dioscoreaceae > Dioscorea > Dioscorea cayenensis. The sequence goes on from NC_052487.1 coordinate 1,048,339, forward strand.
TATAACTATTCCATTCATACTATTTCTGTTATTGCAGCAAACATTTGGTATCTTGGGAAGGCTAGATGCGATGCCATTTTTAACAACATCAATCCTAATTTTACTAATATTGCTCCTCGTACTGTAGCCCATGTTCGGGATTTCATGCAGGCATCTTCTTCTCTCCTGGGCCAGCGTCTCCTCCTCAACAATTTCACACAAGCTGATGGCCCTTTTCTCTTCTATGCACACATTTGGAATGAGACCAATGAGATTGGTAAGCTGGGATTTTTTATTTCAAACCATTCTCATGTTGTTACACTTGCTGGCTGCTGTAGGTTTGAGGCTGAGTCCTACGTTGTTGCTGGGATCAAAGCTTTGAGCATTGCTGTTAGAGCCTCCATTGATCGGCACATGACTTTGAGACGTATCCTTCACTGCAATCATGGCCTTGCCCAACTATTATCGGACTCCAACAACCCTGTCGCCTGGCGATCTGCGCTTGATGTCTCGAATGTCTCTCATCTCCTCCAGGTTGCTGGCAATCTTGTATTGGCGCTCATTCCTAGTCGTTGGAATGGTCCTGCTTTTGCTCTTACTGGCGCCAGCAACAATAATCACACATTGAATCTATTTCTGTCTGGTCGTGACTTACCTCGGTGGATCATGAAGACCTTTTCTGACTTTGGTTTTTCATTTTAGCTCTTTCCTTGTTCTAGCTTTTGTATTTGGTTTCTTTTAGCTCTTGTTTTTCCGATTATTGTTTTGCTGTGTTTCTTGTTGAACATTTTGTAATTTTTTTATCTATCAATAAATTTAGCTCTCTGAGCTCTTCACCCCCACCAAAAAAATAAAAAAATAAAAAATAAAAAAATTAAGCATACATGGGAAATAGCCATGCAATTTCCTATATATACTTTGATTATATTAATAATGTAAAATATTACTCTTTTCATTCTTTTTTATCTATCCCAAGTACATGTTCCTTCTTATATATCATTTTCTAACATTTAAAAATATTTATTTATTTTTTAAATTATTCTTAACACTCTATTCAATTTTTTTTCTTAGAATTAAATATAAGAGAAATGTGAAGATATAAATTAGGGATGTCAATGTGCTTCGACCCCGACGGGAAACCCGATTCCCCGCCCCGTCAGGGCAGGGGTCGGGGAATTTTTTTCGGGGATCGGGGCCGGGGCCGGGGAATACCCTGCCCGCCCCGCCCCGTCCCCGAAATAGTAAATATTTAAATTAAATATTATATATAAATATATATTATATGTTATAAATATGAAATATTCAAATAAAAATTAAATAAAAACCAGTGCATTTGATGAAGAGATTTGCATTTGATGGTATATATTAGATTTTGATTTGATGATGAATGTAAATTGAAGTTATTTGCATTTTCAATTGATTTTGTGTTTTGATTGATATAAAATAGTGCTGAAGATAACAAAGACTATTGAATACTTTGTTTTTATCTATGAGATGAATGCTTTTTAGGGTGTTTTTTTGTATGACAAGTGGAGTTGCTAAATTTTCATTGATTTCTAGAAAAATTATTATACAATATAATATTTAAATTAAATAATAATAATAATAATATTTTAATTTATTATTCGGGGCCGGGGAATCCCCGAACCCGAAAAATCCCCGTGGGGACAGGGACGGGAAAAAAAATTCCCCATATTCGGGTTCGGGGTCGGGGTCGGGGATGGAAGTAGAAAATCGGGGTCGGGGCTGAGGAATGTGTCCCCCGATAAATCCCCGCCCTGTTGACATCCCTAATATAAATTAGGGGTAATTTTGCAAAGATAACTAATTTTTTATAAAATTTTGTGAAATACCACAGGGAGTGACGATTTTAATAAGTTAACTAGCTAGATAAAACAGTATTAATAATGTATTTATTTTTTTTATTAATTTTAACCTTTGCTAATATTCTTTTAATCACCGATTTGGTACTTATATTAATGTTTTTGTCTGTTTTGATGTTTCTATAAATATAATTACCATGTATATATATCCATAAGCAGGTAGCAAGGTATAGGTAATGGCATTGGCAGCCTTAAACATTGAAGATAGTTTAAGAATTGGCTTAATTTGAACTTCATTGGCAATTACAATTTGAATTAAGGTAGCATGGAATAATATTGTTGTAGTAATTAGAAACTTGACGTTTGGCAATATAATATTTTTTTCAACCTAAAAACGTGCGTGGCGGCTCTTTGTATTCCTGGACTCAAAAGGCTTTAACAGAATGCATGTACATGTGATGTGGCATGATGACCTGAAAGTCAATAAAGAACACTAACAACAACCGAGATGAGCACTATATAAAGGGTGCAATGGCGGAAGCTATCTCCACAGCACTGAGTTAGAGTTTCAAATTAACCAGAACCTCAGTGGTAATTACCAGTCAGGTTTGCAAGCTTGATATCACATTTAGTGGTGATCATCAGATAAAATCAACAATGGTGAGCGTTAATGGTGCTGCAGTTGATCATTGTGAGAAGGGAAACAAGGCTGGTGGTCTTGCCAGCGTGCTAGCGTTGGGCACTGCCAACCCTCCCAATGTTGTATATCAGGATACATTTGCTGATTACTTCTTCAGAGTCACCAACAGTGAGGACAAGGTTGAGCTCAAGGAAAAGCTCAAGCGTGTCTGTAAGTATTTATATTCTAATTAATGATCATTATTTGATAAAACATTTATATATCTTTCCATGCATGCATGCATGCATGAGATTTGGTCTGTATGTGTGTGATTAGTATCTAATAAGCTTAATGATTAATGGGTGAAGGTGATAAGTCTATGATCAGGAAGAGACACTTCTTTCTGAATGAAGAGAAGCTGAAGGAGCACCCCAACCTCTGCTCCTTCATGGACCATACTTCACTGAACACCAGGCATGATATCGTGGTTGAAGAGGTGCCAAAGTTGGGAGAGAAGGCAGCCATCAAAGCTCTGGAGGAATGGGGACGTCCACGTTCTGAAATCACTCACATCATCTTCTGCAGCACCGGCGGTGTCGACTTGCCCGGAGCTGACTATCGCATCATCAAGCTCCTTGGTCTCTCTCCATCTACAAAGCGTGTCATGCTCTACAGCCAGGGATGTTTCGCTGGTGGCACAGTGCTACGAATAGCCAAAGACCTGGCAGAGAACAATGAGAACGCTCGTGTACTTATAGTATGCGCCGAGTTGACGGTCATTTCCTTCCGTGGCCCTGATGAGGCCAAGGAGAACTTCGACAACCTAGTCGGGCAAGCCATTTTCGCCGATGGCGCTGCTGCGGTGGTTGTGGGAGCCAAACCCTATCCCAGAGGTTGAGACTCCCTACTTTGAAATAGTGTCCACTGATCAGTATATCCTTCCGGAGAGTGAAGGGTACATTGGAGGTCATTTGAGAGAAGTTGGCCTCACTTTCTATTTGCATAACCAAGTGCCCAGCACTGTTGGCAACAACATAGAGAAGACTCTGATAAAGGCATTCTCGCCACTGGGTATTTCAGACTGGAACTCACTGTTCTTCATCACCCATCCCGGTGGGCGTGCAATCCTTGATAAGATTGAGGAGAAGCTGGAGCTAAAGCCAGAGAAGATGAGGGGCCACTCGGCATGTGTTGAGTGAATATGGGAATATGTCGAGTCCCAGTGTCTTATTCATCATGGATGAGATGAGGAAGCGATCCATGGCTGACGGCATGCGCACCGCCGGAGAAGGTCTTGACTACGGAGTGCTGCATGGTTTGGGTCCCGGTATCACTGTGGAGACTGTCGTCCTCCATGCGCTCCCTCTTGCCAACTTCATCAACCAGAATTAATTAGTTTTTTTAATGTGAATTTATTACATTATTATTAGAATATATTCCATAGTGTTTCCAAATATGTCTGATTAATTTCATTATGTTTCCATGTTTTTTATTTTTATTTTTCGAAGTGAATAAAATCATACGCCTTAAATTTGCCGGAGCAAGAATATTATCTTAATTACTTTTCATTAATAAATGTTGCTAAGTTTGTGTAATACATGCACTTTGAGTACTCCTTAATTGAGAGCCGGTCAAAGAGAAAATGTGGGCCAAAGCAAAATTATAATAAATATTTTTTTTAATTATTTATATTAAATATAAAAATATATAATAAAAAAATAAAAAAATATTATTATAAATCAATTGAATAAATTAAATAAGATAAGTTTTAGAGTTTAAAAAAATAATTAAAAATTTTTTTAAAAATTATAATTACATGGACAGTTTAAATATAATTTTTTTTAAAAAAATATGAATTGTGAGGCCCTACAAATTTGCAAAATTTCAAAAGATAATTATATGGATAGGATTATTTGATGATAATAAATTTAAAATTTAAATAAAAATGCTTAAAATAAAAAATGTGAATTGTGAAACCATCAAAATTTGCGTTGTATATTATAATAAATTAAGTATTATAAATTTTCAAGTAAAAATATAAAATATAATTTAAGAATGAATGAATTGTGAGGCCCTATTTTATATATAAAGCCAGGTTTTGTTACACATTTTATAGTTGAAAAAAAAAACCTTACAATTTTTTAGATGATAATTATAAAAAATAGGATAATATTAAATAAAAATATTTATTACTCCCTCCGTTCCTTTTTAGTTTTCACATTTTGGACCTACTCCCTCAGTTTTTTTTATCTGTCATAAACTTATGTTCCTTTTTATCTATCATTTTCTAACATCAAAAAGCATTTATTATTTTTTTTTTCCAAAATTACCCTAACACTCTATTAAATTTTTTTCTTGGAATTAAATATGAGAGAGAAATATGAAATATAAATTAGGGGTAATTTTGAAAAGATAACAAACTTTTTATAAAAAGTTTGTGAAATAACTAAATTTATTGGTATGTGAGATTCGGTCAACCACGACAGATAAAAAAGAACGGAGGGAGTACTTTATACTTGTCACATGAGAAATTTTGTGCAGCATTAAATAATTTTTTTCCAAATTTACCCTTTGATTTAATGTATTTGTACAATTTTCAATAAATCACAATCAACTAAGTATTAAATTATATACTCCACTAGTGTGGTTTTAAATAGGGGTAGTTTTGAAAGGTAATGGATTTTTTTTATAAAATAAAGGTAACCAACTAACTTTAATCAATTTTTCTTAATCGGTGTGAATTAGGTAAATGTGACAAGTAAAAAATAATGGAGGGAGTATTTTTTTTTAAAAAAAATATGAAATATAGGGCCTAGGCATAGGCCTTGGTCGCCTTAATTAGTCAAGGCCAGCTTTTCAATGTTTTGTACGTGTATACATGTACGAAATAAACCTGAAATTGAATAAAAAAAAAATTTAAGATATATTTTTTAAAATAATTATTATGAAAAGATGCACAACTTAAGTTTTTTTTATTGGACAGAATGGACAAACCACGTGTTGGGGGCATGAGCATCATCTGGAGTTGACTATCCTGTTTGTGCACACCTGGAGGCCTTTTCTTGTATCACTGCTTCATGTACATTTTGAATCTTAGATAATTAAAGTCGTCATACAACACCATTCGCATGAGTACTGATACCACTAAACCAAATTAAAGGCCTCTGGATAACTCAAGTAAAGATTCATCATCTTAAAATCTCTCCCAAATTTATTGTGTTTCTATTTTAATTATGATCTTATTCCCATTCAATTTCAATATATTCCACCTTATTTAAGTACCTCCAAATTAATATCCACTATTTCAATATATTCATTTGATGAGTATATTTATATAACATATATATTTCACAATTAGCTTAAAATTTCATACTTGAGTAAAACTTCTCCACATTTAATTTACACGTTGTGTATACAAACTCTTTATTTATACCCACTATGGGCAATCAAATGAATGCTCATTTACCATATGACCATTGGGTTGGTAAGAGTCGACATGATTTATCAGCAGCTAAAGCCAACTTTTCAATGTTATGTACATGTGTATACATGTACGAAATAAACCTGAAATTGGAAAAAAAAAAATTTAAGATATATTTTTTAAAATAATTATTATGAAAGATGCATAACTCAAGTGAAGATTTTTTTTTTTTACTAGATAGAGTGGACAAATCACATGTTTGGGGCATGATGATTGTCCTACTCGTGCACACATGGAGCCCCTTTATTGTATTACTACGTCATGTGTATTTTGAATCTTAGATAATTAAAGTCATCATAAAATACCATTCACAGGATGACTGATACTACTAAACTAAATTAAAAACCCTTGGATAACTCAAGTAAAAATTCATCATCTTAGAATCACTCCCAAATTTATTGTGTTTCTATTTTAATTATGATCTTATTCCCATTCAATTTCAATATATTCCACCATATTTAAGTATCTCCAAACTAATATCCACTATTCAATACCTACCAATGGGTATATATATATATATATATATATGCTGAGGGATGTCCATTTACCACTTAATATATATGGTTGTGACTTTTTCTTTTCTTTTTATATGCTTATATTTAATTATAATTTTTAAAAGTACAAAAAAATTTAAAATTTGATTTAATTATTTATTAATGTGACTAAAAATATAATTTTCTATGCAATCACCATCATGTATATACACATGTGCAATTGGATGTATGTATACTTGTGTTAAAAAAATGTAATTATTGCCTAATTAATTTTTAACTTTTTTAAAAATTACATGTTACTAGAGACTTATGCATCCGCAAAGACAAAAGATTAACTAACCTTTATTTTTTTAAAAAAAATTAATATTAAATTAAATTTTACCATATTTATAATTTATACTGTATATTGACATTCTTCTTTAAAAAACTAAAAATACTCATTTGCAAATGGACATCTTATTTTTTATTCACAAAAATCAAATACTTACTGGCTATGTTTACTTTCTAAAGTAAGTGTTGATCTATTTTATCCACAAAATTATAGGTAAATATTTGTATTTACTTACAGTGATCTTTTTTTATACCCAACCTAACCAATACCATGAAAAGTATACATTTTGATTCTTCTGTTGATATTACACATCAAATATATACTATTTTTTGGTTATTTATTTTTTGAATAAAATTAATAAACCACAATTTATTTTTTAAAAAATTATATATTTATTCTTATTCTTAATACATTTTACTTTATTTTTTTTAAGAAATCTTATCTACATGAATATATCATTTGGTTTTGGTCTTGGTCCTTGAATGGCCCATATAGATTGAAAGCCATGAAAGAGATACCAACCGAGATTTGTTAAATATATAACATTTTTCTTTTTATTTAAGGAAGAATCCTAGCTAGCTTGGTTTATTTCGCACAAGATTTTCCAAGCCTCATGTTAAGCTCATGCCATTAATTTTTGGAGGGTTTGCTGTTCCCCTTCACTAATAGTTATGTGGAGGTTTTTTTGTATTGTTTTAGTTTTAATGAATGTGGTTTATCCATCTTTAATTTTTTTTTTTAAAAGCATATAAAAATAAAATTAAACAAGCAAGATAATTAATTCCAACAGTCATTGTTAAAAAACCAATACATTTGTCATTTTCATTCAATCTAAGCTCAAGCCATTTTTTTTTAATCTAATTGCTTTAATATTTAAAAAATACTTAAAAAATTAATTTTTATGTTTTCATGTCATTGTTCTCATCTTCAACAACTTCTTGTTATTTAATTAACATTGTCTTTTCTCTCTTCATGATTACTATAAAGAATTTTCAATTTTCAACAGTGACTAAGTTTTTCTATTCGTGTACGTCTCCGAAAGTTCATGCTTGTGACCTTTCCTTATAAAAAAAAAACAATGGCTTTTTATTTTTTTCTTCTTATTTTCCTTTTATTTTTTTCATGATTTTTCAAAATAAGATTGGGAAGGGCCTATTGAGTAAATAATTTTGATTCACTTATTTTGAAAATTTTATCCAACAAAAATAGCATGTTTTTTTTAAGTGGTTATAATGGTGAACTTTTTTTATTATATTTTGATGAAATATAAACTTAGTGACATCAATTAAGACCATGCTGTTGAACAAGGAATTTTCTAAACAAAGAAAATAACGGGTGGTTGCTATAATCCTGTGGAGAATATGAGGTTACTAACCATGATTAATAGTGATTTGGGAAGTTGGTGGGAAATGGGCCTTGTTTTTGCTTTACTCAAATATTGAATTTAACATTTGGTCATCATATGGATGACTTTATTTTTTGAAATATTGAATACTAGGTAGGTTAAGGTTCTCATATAAGTGGTTTATATGTTCACCGTTAATTAAGAAGAACACAAAAAAAATACATGGGAAATAGCCATCAATTTCCTGTACTTTGATTATTTTTAATTATTAAAAAATTAAAAATAGTCACGTGACAAGTTTAGTAAATTAACTAGCTAAACCAGTATTAATGATTTACTTATTATTATTAATTTTAACCTTTGCTAATTTTTTTTAATCACCGATTTAGTACCTATATTAATGCTTTTGTCTGTTTTGATATGTTTCTATAAATATAATTATCATGTATATTCATAAGCAGGTAGCAAGATATAGGTAATGGCAGCCTCAAACATATTGAAGATAGTTTAAGAATTGGCTTAATTTGAACTTCATTGGCAATTACAATTTGAATTAAGGTAGCATGGAATAATATTGTTGTAGTAATTAGAAACTTGACGTACGGCAATATAATATTTTTTTCAGCCTAAAAACGTGCGTGGCGGCTCTTTGTATTCTTGGCCTCAAAAGGCTTTAACAGAATGCATGTACATGTGATGTGGCATGATGACCTGAAAGTCAATAATGAACACTAACAACAACCGAGATGAGCACTATATAAAGGGTGCAATGGCGGAAGCTATCTCCACAGCACTGAGTTAGAGTTTTAAACCAGAACCTCAGTGGTAATTACCAGTCAGGTTTGCAAGCTTGATATCACATTTAGTGGTGATCATCAGATAAAATCAACAATGGTGAGCGTTAATGGTGCTGCAGTTGATCATTGTGAGAAGGGAAACAAGGCTGGTGGTCTTGCCAGCGTGCTAGCGTTGGGCACTGCCAACCCTCCCAATGTTGTATATCAGGATACATTTGCTGATTACTTCTTCAGAGTCACCAACAGTGAGGACAAGGTTGAGCTCAAGGAAAAGCTCAAGCGTGTCTGTAAGTATTTATATTCTAATTAATGATCATTATTTGATAAAACATTTATATATCTTTCCATGCATGCATGCATGCATGTGATGTGGTCTGCATGTGTGATTAGTATCTAATAAAATTAATAATTAATGGATGAAGGTGATAAGTCTATGATCAGGAAGAGACACTTCTACCTGAATGAAGAGAAGCTAAAGGAGCACCCCAACCTCTGCGCCTTCATGGACCATGCTTCACTGAACACCAGGCATGATATAGTGGTTGAAGAGGTGCCAAAGCTGGGAGAGAAGGCAGCCATCAAAGCTCTGGAGGAATGGGGACGTCCACGTTCTGAAATCACTCACATCATCTTCTGCAGCACCGGCGGTGTCGACTTGCCCGGAGCTGACTATCGCATCATCAAGCTCCTTGGTCTCTCTCCATCTACAAAGCGTGTCATGCTCTACAGCCAGGGATGTTTCGCTGGTGGCACAGTGCTACGAATAGCCAAAGACCTGGCCGAGAACAATGAGAACTCTCGTGTACTTATAGTATGCGCCGAGTTGACGGTCATCTCCTTCCGTGGCCCTGATGAGGCCAAGGAGAACTTCGACAACCTAGTCGGGCAAGCCATTTTCGCCGATGGCGCTGCTGCGGTGGTTGTGGGAGCCAAACCTATTCCAGAGGTAGAGACTCCCTACTTTGAAATAGTGTCCACTGACCAGTATATTCTCCCAGAGAGCGACGGGTATATTGGTGGTCATTTGAGAGAAGTAGGCCTGACTTTCTACTTGCACAGCCAAGTGCCAAGTACTGTCGGTAACAACATAGAGAAGACTCTGATAAAGGCGTTCTCATCGTTGGGTATTTCAGATTGGAACTCATTGTTTTTCATCACCCATCCCGGTGGGCGTGCAATCCTTGATAAGATTGAGGAGAAATTGGAGCTAAAGCCGGAGAAGATGAGGGCCACTCGGCATGTGTTGAGTGAATATGGGAATATGTCGAGTCCCAGTGTCTTATTCATCATGGATGAAATGAGGAAGCGATCCATGGCTGACGGCCTGCGCACCGCCGGAGAAGGTCTTGACTACGGAGTGCTGCATGGTTTGGGTCCCGGTATCACCGTGGAGACTGTCGTCCTCCATGCGCTCCCTCTCCACAATTTCACAAACAAGAACTAATTCATAGTAACATACTAAAATTTTATTATTAAAAAGCCTGTTCTTATATATGTTGACACTGAACTGTTTTATTTTTATTTTATTATTGTATTATTTTCTTGCTTGATTGGATTAATAAAATAAAAAACTATCATATTTTGTCTGAGAAAATGATTTTATTCTTACACAAAATCATTACCGTCCATGGACGCAATCCATCGTAAACGACGACACAGATGAATACCCACGAATCTCCATGCGGGCCAATGACCAAAATACCCGTGAGGATAACTAAGCAATAGATGACTGCCAAGTGTCCCATGATCCAATTTCATTGTGCTCCGCGGAGCACCAGAACCATACTCTTCGTCTACTCCGATCTCTATCTCCGTTTCTCTATTCCCAGCTTCTCCCGGCGCCGTTGCCGCCAAATCCACCGTCCGTTATTCAAATCAACGGCCACCATTCATCCTTTCAGGTAACCGACCAATTTTCTCCTTTCCATTTATACCCTTCTTCTCATGTACCCTAGCTACACTGCCACTGCGCTCTCCCTGAGGGCAAAGTGGTCTATTTACAACTCCAACGTCTCCTTCTCCGGCGATCGCAGCAGCTGCTGCTGCTGCCGCTGCTCCGATGGAGGTCTGATAAACCCTAGGTCTATCTACGAGTACATACTGAACCGCTCGGCGTTGATCCAGTGGGCGCCATCAAGGAGGCTGCTCGCCGGCGGGGTCCGGCGATGTCGGCTTGTGCCGCGGAGTTCCGATGGGGGATTTCGAGAGATGATCGCTCTCCTGGCTGAGTTTGATGGAGTTTGTGGCGATTCTAGTGGTTTCAGTAATGATTTTCAGCGTCGAGAGAGTGGGGTTCGGCTGAGGAGGGATCGGTCGGGGTTTTCTTGTTATTCCAAGGAATCATGGTCTTCGTCGGAGGATTACGAGTGTGGAGACGAAGGGCGAAGAAGGGAAGGGTATGAATCCTCTGGAAATTATAGAAAGCGTGTAGGTTTTGAGAATGCTGATGAGAAAGTTGGAAGGCGTGAAAATGGAGCTCGAAGAGTGGTGCGGAGTTCTGGGATGCGAGATGATGAGAAAGAGAGGTCTTCGAGTTCAAGAAAGGTGTCTGCTTGGAAAGCCAGGGATGAAGAAGAGAAGGCTGATTTTTTGGTTGATTCTTATAGTGAACATCGAGAAAATTATACTGAAGGTGGGCGGCAGAGAGAGACATCTCAGAAGCATGGTAGGATGTATGCTGGAGATCAGGAAGAGGTGAAGAGAGTATCAGATTCAAAGAGGAATTCGGGAGTGAAGATTAGGAATACGAAGGAGGGGTCTTGGTCGAGGGATTCCGGCTATGAAGAAAGGGAAAAGCATATTCATGAAGGGGATAGTGTTATTGGTAGAAGAGATGCCCAAAGAGAGAGTAATAAATCAGGGAGAATAACTGAGGTTCGTGAGGATAATGGAACAATGGCTTCAAGTTCTAACAATTTGGTTGATGCCAGGTTCAGCTCTTCTTCTGCAGTGAAAAATCACAACAAAGAAGACCGTCGAGTTGCTGAGCATGCTGAATTGAGTATGAATTCAGGAAGATTTGCTGAAGCTGCTGCTGAAATCCATGGCACTGGAATTGATAGGTCATCCTTTTCGCAGAAAAGGTTTGATGAAACAAGGGTGCGGAATAGGCAAGATGAATCTTCTTCATATCAGCATTCAGTTCAGGTGGAGGGCAGCGAGAGAAGGCGAGCAAACCAACATTCACTTGAACAAGTTGATCTTTCCAAGCAAACCACTCAATATGAAGGTCATGCTAAAGTGTCAGGCTTCTCTCATTCTCAGAAGCAGTGTGAAGAAACACAGCTGAAGGATATAGAGGAAAGTTCTACGGCTAATCAGAAAACAGTTCAGTTGACAAGAGATACTAGAACTAGATTGGATCAACAGTCAGTGAAAGAAATCAATTTAACCAAGCAAGCCCTTCATTATGAAGACCACACTGCTAATTTATCGAGGAATTCTCAATCTCAGAATTATTTTATTGATTCAAGATTGGAGGATGTTGAAGACAAATCTACTTCAGTTCAACAAACAGTTGAGTTGACGAGAGATGATAGAAGGAGATTGGATCAACGGACAATGGAGAGAGTGAACATAAATAAGAAGTATGAAGACCACACTGATATTTCTGGTGTTGTTTCAAGTGATACTGAAAGAATTAGAAATTCACAAAAGCATGTTGCAGCTAAATTGTATGATCAGGACAAAGGCTCAACTCATGGGGCAAGAGAACACAATAATCAGAGCAATGATCGGCTCAGCCAACCGTACAGTTCAAGACAAGAATTTGAAAGATACTCCCAAATCTATGGGAGTTCAAGGAGCAACATGCAACAGACTTTTGGTTACCAAGGTAGTTCTAAGTCGGGAACTGAAGACAGCGAAGGAAGTTCGTTGTTTGTGCTGACACATGATGTGAAGGATAAGCAAGGCACATTTATTCAAAGGAGTTCACAATCAAGGGGAACACAGACAATTTTTAGTGGAAGTTCAGAGAGCAGTTCTGCCTCTGGACGCAGAAAATTTCTAGAGCAAGTTGAGCAAACTAGTACAGATGAGACGTATATCACAAAAACTGATGTTTTAGAGACTGCCAGTCTGTTTGATAGATCCTCTGCGCTCTATATCGATGAGTTTGTTGACAGAGCTAGGCAGGAAATATCAGCGTCTGATCAATTGGATAAGGTAACTGGACATTCTTCTGAGATTAAGATCCAAGAAATTGATGGGGGATCGAGTGAAAGAAGTGCTGATGCTCTGGTTAGTGTTCTTGATTCCACATCAAAATGCAAAGATGAGAAGCAAGTGCAAGAAAGTGGCAGACAATCTTCTTCATCAAGGTCTGGACCAAAAGGACCACCTGATGAGATGTGGGAAATCAGGGGCCCTTCTTTTCAGGACCCATCCAAGGAAGATTCTTCACCCATGGGAAATGTTGAACCTGGTACAAGAACTGAGAGTGCCATCACTCAAGGATCTCGTAGGTCATTATGGACTTACATTGCTGATATAATTCGAAAAGGTTGGGTTTCTAATGCTGAATCCCATGCTGCTACATTGAAGTCTGGTACAAGAAGCACCTCGAATGAATCTGTAAGCAGTGAGGCTTGGTTTTCTGGTAATGAGCCAGATGAGGATGATTCTGAGAACAAGGAGGAGGGAAAGGGCAACTCCCCCAAAGAGATTCCCAGTAGAGCCCCTGATGATCGGTCGCATTCCATAATTGCTACAAGTACAAAAAGCCCTGAAATACCAACAGTAGAAGAAAGAGTGATTTTGTTGGAAGGAGGTAGGACAGCTTCATTAACGGTTTCAGAAGGCCCTTCTGTTGTTGGTGGACCTGAATCACCAAGAGTGGAAGAAAGATTGAAATTACTGGGAAGAAGCAGAACAGCTCCATTGAAGGTTTCAGAAGCTGCTTCCCTTGTTAGCAGACCTGAATCTCTTGGACACCCAAAAAATGAGAAGGAAAAGGGAGTTTTATCTTCCAGGATGATAGTTGTTGGACAGTCATCTGCGTCAGTAGTTGAGTCACTGTCACCAACTATTCAAGAAGAACTAATTGCCACTGAAATGACAAAGTCTGAAGAGGAGCTCAAAATAGAAAAAGCTCCTGAGGTTGAGACCATGGGAAAAGACATGGAATTGAAGAGGCGGAGACTTCATAGGAATAAGCAAGTATTAAAAGAAACATTTGAAGAATGGGAAGAAGCATATAATCTTGAATCTGAACAGAGGAAAATTGATGAATTTTTTATGAGGGAGGCTCTTTTGGAAGCTAAGAAGGCTGCAGATTCATGGGAGGTGCCAGTTGGGGCTGTTCTAGTACAGAATGGGAAGATCATTGCTCGTGGCTGCAATCTGTAAGTATTACTCTTGGCCCTTTGCCTATTACTTTCTTTTGCATACTTACAAGCATATAACTTTTTCACTGACCCTTCATATGATGTGTTTAGAGTGGAAGAGGCCAGAGATTCAACAGCACATGCTGAGATGATTTGTATACGAGAAGCCTCTAATGTTCTTCGAACTTGGCGCCTAGCGGTATGAGTTTTTGTAGTAGTTTTGCTTCTCATTTTGTATAGAATCTATAGATGTTGATAATGCAGTATATTGAACTTGGGTTCCCTTTCATTTAGTTGAGGCACCCATTTTTCCCTTTTGTAGAATTTCTTTATGGGAGTGATGCATTTCCTCTTCTCTGGTTAAATTTATGATCATTCTCTTCATATTTCTCAGGATACAACATTGTATGTGACGCTTGAACCATGTGCAATGTGTGCTGGGGCTATTCTTCAGGCTAGAATCGATACTTTGGTCTGGGGAGCTCCTAACAAACTCCTTGGAGCTGATGGCAGTTGGGTCAGGTGTGCTTTATGCGGACATGCACCTTTCCTTTTGGAATATTTACTCTCTTATTCCTGTGCCATTCGAGCTATTGCTTTTTACTTGGGTGTTCATTTGCAAACTATTTTGAGATGATAAATTTAGTTATGCTGATTCTGAACAATAGATATGTTAGTGAGCAATTGACATGAGGATGGGAAATAATTCATTATTTAGGAAGTTCTCTGTGTTTTCATGATACATTGTTTACTATCTTTATTGCAGATTATTTCCTGGTGATGGAGGAAGTAACAGTCTAGATTCGTCAACTGAAGCAGGCCCTGTTCACCCATTCCATCCAAAGATAACCATTAGACGGGCAGTCCTCGCAGCAGAGTGCGCAGATGCCATGCAACAGTTTTTCCGATTGAGAAGAAAGAAAGACAAGAAACCGGAGCAATCACCATCATCATGCTTACCAATTACCGCCCGTCCACCAAAATTTCTCACCAAGATGCATGACCTTTTTTGTATTATGTTTTGCTTGTAACTACGACACTCCTTACCAGAGCTGTTTCAGTAGTACAAGAATTGCTGTTTCCATGTCAATGTCCCTTTCATCACTAGCGATTTTTTGAATAAATTTCAGTTTCCTTCGGTCAATTACAGTACAGTTTAGTTTCATACTTGAACCTGCGTTTTGATTTTGCTGTTATAAATAGTGTCTTCTTCTTTACAGATGATGCTTGTTGTTAAACAGGGACCAAGATGAGATCCTCTTCAAGAGCACCGGCTACTCTTTTTTCTCCAGAAGAGGTGCATTCCCTCTTAATCTCTTTAACTCTAATTTTAGTAATTCTTAACATTTATTTCTCTTCATGTTAGTACAGAATAAAATGCCTTCAGGTGGCTTAAATTCCAGAGACAGAAAAAAAAAACAAAAAACTAAGGCAAGTTCCCTTGTATTTTGCTTTATTTCCCTAAAATCTATGAATGTGAAAGTTCATCATGCCGAGTTCTTCTTTACATGTAACAGGTTGACAAGCCCTCGGAGCGCAACATTAACATCATCACTCTTCATCAACTCCTCAGCAACTTCCGCCGGGCTAACCTCCACCTCTCCAATCAACTGATCAATCTTCCCAAAGAGTGGATGCTCATCGACACCATGGTAATTTGAAACCAAGATTCTAAACCCAGCCGCGGTACAATAACCCATATGTATATGCATGTCCATCCTCCCAGGTCGGAGCAAAGCAGGGTCAAGCCTTTCTTTATGGTTTGTTGTGAAGACTATGATCTTCTCCTCTGCAGAGCTAGACCACAGGCCATCCACAAGATTCAGCATTCCTGAGAGTGTCACCTGCAACAAGATCATTCGGATAAGCATGAGGTGAAGTGCACTATTAATCCATCATGAACTCAAAGACAGGGGAGTCCTCACCTTCTCTTCATCTGCAGCTTCTCTTCTTTGTAGCTCCATTGAGCAATCAATATCCTCAACAACTAGAATTGATTGGTTCTCCATTGCCGCTAGCAATGTTCGAAGCCCGGAGTTGCTACTCACTCCATTCAACTCCAAATCATACACATCAAACTTGAGGAACTCCGCCATTGCCGCAACCAAGCTCGACTTCCCCGTCCCCGGCGGTCCGTAAAGCAAGTATCCACGCTTCCAAGCTTTCCCAACCCTCTTATAATACTCTTTCCTCTTCACAAACCTCTCAAGATCCTCCACAATAGCTTTCTTCAACGCCGGCTCCATGGCAAGCGTCGCAAACGTCGCCGGATGCCGAAGGTTCGACGCACTCCAAGCACAGTCATCGTTGGTGTAAAGCTTCAAAGTTTTAGCTCCATCTTTGATGGTTTTCGCTTGGGTGATTACATGCGGCAAGTAAGCGCTGACAGCGAGCTCCTTGTTCCTCTTGTGAAACGAGAGCTGAAACGACCGGGCTTCGGACGGCGTGCTGACCTCTTTGTAGTGGTTACGGCGGTAATTAACAACCTGCTTGTTAGATTCCCGCGATACGAGGCGCCAAGTGAAAGTGAAGCCGAGGAAACGGTCGACGACTTGTTCACCACGATCAATGGAGATGTTAATGGCGTTCTCGTCATCTTGTTTGGCTGCACGGAGGTTACGGGCGGAGGACGATGCCATGGCGCCGAGATAGGTCTCGGCGGCGCGGAAGAGGTGATTAGGGAGGCGGTTATCGAACTCATCGATAGTGATGGTGATTTGGGAGGAGAGACGGGTGAAGAGAGTGGAGACGTAGGAGTAGAGAGTGTCAGGGATGAGATCGGTGGCGAAGGTGCGGATGAAGACGGCGGTGGCGGCGATGGACATGGCCGTGGAGACGATGGTGTCGGTCTTGATGTTCGTGTTTGCGAACATGGTTGTGTCCAACATGGTTGAGAGAGAGTTTGGAAAGAAACAAGGGTTTTAGCCTACGGAGTGAAGAGAAGAAGGTTTGGAGATGATGGTACTTGGTGGGCAAGGAATTTATATTGGAAATTCCTGATATGATTGCCATTATTTTTATTTTTATTTTTATTTAAAAAAAAAAAAAATAGTTTGGGTTAATGTGGTTTTTTTTTAAAAAAAAAAAAATATTGTGGACTCGGGTTCGGTAGTTACTACGGAATCAAGATTTTTATAAATTTTTTTATTTATTTATTATATAATATATGAATAGATTGATAATTATTTTAAAAAATTATTATTATTTATTTTAAAAATTATTAAATTGAATAATTTAATGGGTGAGATGACCAGCAATATCTTGGTTCTGTTTTAACTATTGTGTAACCGCGTTCATGAGATTATTTCGTGATTTTAATAATAAGATATTATTTTTTTATTAGTGTTGAGTTTGTATAAATCTGGTTTAAATTAAACTTGACCGGAAAAGCCTTGTTCATAATTAAGGGCGGAGCTACAATTTAGAGATTGTGGGATCAAATGATTCTATAAAAATTTTACAAAATATTAATAGTAAATATATTATAAAGTAAGCAAGATAGTTGTTTTCCATGTATGTTGGTCCAATTTCATAGGATGCATATTATCAAACAAGGAAGATGGCTCCCTCCTATCTATATTTAATTTACATACTATTAATACACATTATTATTACCATAAATTAATTAGTATAAATATTGACAACATGCATATTATTATTAGTAATATAATATTAATAGTAGACAATAAGTCATATGAGAGAAAGTGAATGATATATATATATATATATATAGATAAAGAGAGATAATAATAGCAGTAGCCTGAATAGTAGCTATGCAGATGTACTTTCTCCCTAAATGAATAGATGTGTTCTCTGTTTGATTTTTATAAACTGTGATTGATTAAATTATTGCTTAATATAATTAATGAATAGATGTGTTTTCTGCTTGATTTTTAGGATTTTTATAGGCTATGATTGATTAAATTATTGCGTAATATAATTAATGAATAGATGTGTTTTCTGTTTGATTTTTATAGGCTGTGATTGATTAAATTATTGCTTAATATAATTGAACGAATTACAATACTGTAGGATTTTTTTTATTATACTATTATTTATAAACACAGTAATTAAATGAAAAAATTCCTTCATTACTGTACTACTATTTATAATCACAGCAACCCAAACGGCCGTAGATGACACACACTTAATAGTATATATGCAATCATATATATATTAATTACACTATAGGTGATAATATCATATTTATATATTGACCCTATTAAATAAAATTATTGGTTCCACCACTATTAATAAACAACTATAACTTTTGAAATAGAGTGAATATAAAAGATGCCCTTTTGTATAAAGTGAGGTTGGATGAATTGGAGGCATAACCTTGACTAATGCAACAGAGATAGTTGAGTACTCTTTATCTGGATTTTTCTTTTCCAATATTTGTTTGGAGTGAGATAAGATGCGCTTATTAAGATTGAACATGTTTTTTCTCTGTTCAAGTTGGAGATCTCCTTTTATATTATTACGCTCAGCCTCAAATCTTGAATTTTTGTCCTTTGGTGTGAGCAAGACTACTATTTCTGCTTTGGGCCCAAAGAAACAAACATTTGATACCCATTTTGTTTGTATTATCTTAAACAGATGATCTCTACTATGGATTGTTTGTAAGGAATTTTTTTTTTTTTTTTAAGGAGGATAAACCATCTTACGCACACCTCAAACCCTAAACCCTAATAATTACTACATATGATTTTGGTAATTTTAGTTTTATTGTCTTTTGTTTGTCTTCGTCCTATACTCTTATGTGGATTTCTGCATGTATTTTTGTAAAGTAAAATTCATCATGTATTCCCTATTTAAAAAACCCATTTTAATAACTTTTTTATTTGATGAAATAAAAAAGTATTTTCTGTTCACTTGTAAAATTGTTGGGTGTAATTATATTTTTTTTTTTCAATTTTTAAGAAAAAAGATTGGACTGCACGGAGTAGTGGGGGCCAAAAATCTTGGTTTTTGGAAAATAGTGAAGAATTCTTGGATATATCTTTTAGAAATTTTTTCATGATTTGGTTTTTTAATGCCTCTTGGAATCTAATTTTTAAAAAGAATTTTGTCCTTTGGAAATCAATATTTTTAAATGATTAATGTGGAATAGCAAAATCTTTGTTCTCAATAACTTAGCTAAGCGAAACTGTAACAATCTTCCAACTACAACATGTGTTTGTTGCCACTTGCCATAGGGTTATAGAGTCTAATAACTATTAATTCTTTTATTAAAAATTTATTTCAAATATATGAAATTGTTTTGGCCACATTCTCATGATTTCGTAATCCCCAGCCTCCATGTTAGAGGTCTGGACTTTATGGATCAATAACCTAAAGTCCCAATAACATGCGACACGAAACTCCCTTAGGATTATTTTTTGGAATGTTTGGCTAAAAAGGTATAACTAAATTTTCATCTAATGTTCTCTCCTACCAATTTTACTTATTATCAAAATTAATCATATATATAATATTTTAGTCTTTTGCAGTCCAAAATTTATAGAAGAACATGTTAAGGGATGTTATTTTCACTATCAAGCGGTCTCAATTCCTCTGCACCTCTTATAATTTAGAGGAGAACCTCTAAAAACAACCAAGGCTCCAACTTGGCCTAATGAGTAATCCTATTTAACTGCACTAAGAGAACCCATATATGTTTGACCCTACACATAAATGTCATCATCTAGAATCTCTGTATTTTTCACTCGTCTCAGTATCTCACTTATCTCAGTAGAAATACTTAATCACCGCATATGGTTATTCTCAAATTTAATTTCTCTTTTTTCTATTAGTCTTATTATCATGTACCTTGTTTTCCTAAAATTTTAACAAAAGTTTGATTTATCCACTTCTAAAAAAAATTGCATTTAGTATTTTAGACCAAAATATCATCGATCAAACATTCAAATAAATATATAATATAATTTTTCAAGCTTGTGAGTTGCGATGGAGTTTTGATGGTGGAGTCTATAGACACGAACAACTTCATAAGTTCACAACAACACCAAATTGAAATCAATGAGCTGTAAATTTCACCCATGTTGATGGAGATAATCTCCTTCAAATAACATATTAAAATGATTAGTATTACATAGTAAGTCAGCAAAGTTAGCAGTAAAAACAATATTGATAATATTTACAGGAAGAAGTTTCTAACTACATTAAAATTAAATATAAAAAAAAAAAGACAAAGAAAACAAAGATAATTACCAGACTGGAGCAGGTAAGAAGGATGTGATGTTTAACCAATAAAAAAGAGCTCATTAGTTATCACCTTCCCTTTGGTGAAGCCTTTCTTCAGTAAGACTTCACCTGACCTGATTAATAGTTTCCTTGTTTGCAGAGCAACTGGTTGTGCAACAATGGGGCCACACAAACAATTAGTTCAAACGTAACTACATCTCTTTCCAAATCAATGAATCAATGAACAAATGATCTACTACATTCACATTGATTTCTGATTCTGAATAATGACAATGAGTTGGTGACATCCTGAGAATTTCAGGGAACAAATCTTTAACATCACAATTAAATTTTGATGAAATTAAATGCCGATGGTTGTTAGAATGTCTTTGCCGAGTTTTCCGACCCAACAACCATGAACCACCTTCCTTCTTCATCAAACATTCTGCCGCCCTCTATATACAGATACTCTGGCATCTGGGGAGAAGCAATCAAACTAACAATAATAAACATGGCCTTGAAGCAGTGGCTCTGCTTCTCGGTCTTTCTTTGCATTTGTATTGGCATTGGTGTAGCTCAAGTTCCAGCTAGCGCACCATCCCAACCACCGCCTGTTGCCAACCCTCCCACAACACTCCCAGCTCCGGTTGCACAGCCATTGCCACCTTCCTCAACTCCACCACCACAAGCTGCAACAACGCCTTTACCACCACCGACATCACCTCCACCATTGCCTCCTCCTCCAACACTACCACCACCTTTGCCAGCACCAACTCCACCACCGCCTCTGCCTCCGCCACCCTCATTGCCCCCAGTAGCACCTCCACTTCCCCCTCCACCGGCTCTGCCTCCGGTAATCCCAGCACCAGTGCCAGCTCCAACTGTTGCAGTGCCAGCAGTGGCGCCATCCCCTCCTGTTGAAGCACCAGCACCTGCTCCTGCAAAGGGAAAGAAGAAGCACAAAAGGAGGAAGCATAAGAAGAAGCATGCCCCTGCACCTGCACCTGTGGTGCTCAGTCCACCAGCACCAGTTGCACCTGAACCATCCGAGGATCTGTCATCCCCTGCACCACAACCAGATTTGGTAATAATTTCAATCCTCTAGAATTATTCTTCCAAAGATTTTGATGTTGCCACAAACAGGTTTCTTCAATGCTCACTGAAAAGGAACTTCTTTCCGACAGACAATATTCTACATGAAACTATACTTCCATAATAAGATGAACATAACTGAAATTCAGACCATAATGTTGTCGTTGCAATACATACTAATTTCCAGCTAGTCTCTCTAAGATTAAATGAATTAGTGGAATTAATAACCTAATATTTTCTTCTGCTATCTCCCTTTGATTACAGAATGGTGGAGTTGCAATATACGAGATGGGAAAGATGTTTGGAAGGTCGGTGAGAGCTATTTTGGTCACATTGGTACTGATTGCTGTCATGAGTTAGACACTGTATTGTACTACTTTGGTTTGCGAGATTATCAGTTTTTTTCATATGAGAGTATTCATTTCCATTGGTTGTATTTATCAGAGTTGGATGTGTAATAAAGAACAGGAATTTTCAGAAAATACACAGAAAAGACAAAACAATCAACTGCATGTAAGCATACATTTTCTATCACGTTAAAGACTAGTCATTCTCATCATTCTGGACATTTTACAGAAAATAGATTTCATTCACCAATTCTTTACTAATAAAGACTTCAGTGGTGACTAACATTCCATTCAAATAATTTAGCAGATCAATTTTCTCAAAGACAAACTGCATGACAATGTAATGTATCTTGAGATAATTGTCAGATATGCATTCAATCAGAAAGAACAGAAATGCAATACAAATGCACACTGCATTAAAGCGCTAAGAGATGAAAATTTTATTGCTTGTGTGCATTATATAGAAAGACAGTGTCAGCTTATGCCATTCAGAACCGAGCACTAAAATAGATTAGATATATAAAAAGAAAGAGATGGATTTGAGTACAGACTCAAGATATCAATGGTTGGCTCCAACAAGCATTCAGTATTTGAGTTGAGAAACGTGTCATGTCTGCATCTCATTCTAGATTTAAGAAGAACACCTCTAGCTATTGAAACAAACAGAACTTCTCCTTAAGAGAGCATCCTCAGACCATAGCTTGTCAAAGTTGTATGGCAGTTCAATCGATTGTTGTTTCACCTGAGTCTGCATCGACCTCCTCCCTCAAATCATACTCCACAACAAGACCTAGGTTGTCAACTAGTTTGTGATTTACAAGACACCCTGCACACTGTTCAGTTTTTGTCTAAGAATGTCAAGAACATATATTTCCAAAACAAAACAAAATCCATAAACGAATGAATATGGTCTATGTTACCTCCTCAATGAAGGACTAACAAGTAAATAAAGACAATCTACTTCTTACAATGGAAACACAAGAGATCGCCCAAGTAAAAAAATAAAACCCCAATATGATGTGAACCTTTTAAGCAAAGAATTACTGAAAAAATTGACAAATCAAATAACATTTCAAATAATTGGTGTAAGATCACAATCAAACAAGTCTAATTCAATTAAGAGAAAGAAATCCACACCTAATGTAGATTCATAACTTAAACATCACATGAACAAACTACTCAACTTAATTACTTGTATCTGACTTAATACCACTGTGAATACATCTTGCAATCAAGAAGGTTTGAAAGCATTATTAATATGAAAAATTCATGATACTTATCTTCAGTAACCACTGGTGAAATGTGAAATAGTATAAAATACCTGCACAAAAACAGTGCCACGCTCATATGCTACTCTATTCACCATCCGCTGAGTCCTTTCACCGCAAGCATTGCAAGTGAATTGCACAAGCAAGCTTCTTCTGGGGAGTTTTATGTCAAAAGCAACCTCCTTTATGAAAACATGTACATTAAAAAAAAGTCATGCCATCCAAAAAACATAAAAGAGAAAGAAGACATGAAAAATCTCAGTAGCACATAAGGATCCCACTAAGAGAGCACATGAAAAAAAAAAACATAAAAATCAGACCAAAAGCACATCAATGATAGTTTAATAAAACTCCAGAAAAAAGAAAAAAAAAATCACACCTTTGATGAAGAAGGAGAAGAAAAAGAACTATTAGAAGAATGATTGTCCTCTGAATTACTGGCTTTCAAGAAAAATCCAATTTTGTCTCTTCTTTTCAGCAAAGGCATCCTCATGCTTGGATTCAAAACAGCAAGATTTCATTAACTAAACATCAAATGAAAACAAAAAAACTAAAACAGAACAAACAGTGTAAGAAAACAAAATCAATAAGTAAACAAGCAAGCTGACCTCAAGAGTGCGATTCTAGGAGTGGAGACAGGGAAAGAGAGGAACGAAGAAGAGGTTAGGCGTGCCTCCGTGAAGGCGCAAACCATGGGAATCAAAGGCTTGGCAAGGATCACAGCATCCATCTCTCGTCTTCTCTCTCTCTCTCTCTCTCTCATGGTCTCGCTCTTTTCTCAGAGAAGGAAGTATTGGGCTTTAGTCCGGCCCAATGTTGTCAATTGGGCCAAAATGTCTGTGCTGCTCTTGTTCTTTATTTGGGCCGTAGCCCATTTAGGCTGTGTAGATGGGTTTTTCTTATTTATTTATTTTGTAAACAAAAAATAATAGTAATTTTAAATCCTATATATATATATATATGTTTTTATTTTTATTTTTATAAATATAGATGAATGTAGTTGTACTAATTTAAAAAAACACACTTATAAATAGGTGAATTTCTCTATATATCTTAAACGTATGCAACTCTGAGCAAGAGGCGTGGGCTGGATCAGTTCTTCACCCATGCGTACACCTCTGATATGTATATAATGCTTTCTGCTTTCATCAAAACATATATACATATAGGAGGCTGCCACGAAGAGTTTACTTGATTCATAACTTGAGGAAAATAAATGAAAAAAAATGTGTTTAAAGATCAACATGCATGGCTCCTGGAGTAATCTAATTATTTGGTTAATTAATATTCTATATTGTTTTATACCTCAAAAAGTTTAGCATTAGCAACGTTTTAATCGTTCATTGATAAGACTAGTAATAATAGTAACAATAGTATATAAAATACAAGAGCAGACGAAGAGATATCCATATGAGCGGATGATAATTAAAACTAGCAGCCCCAATGAGTTCATTGCACTTGGCATTGGATCAAATTCTTAGAATAGTATATACTCCAAATATATATATATATATATATAAATGAATTCCAAATAAATTGGGATGCCATAAATGACATTTGAAGGGACAATCGGGTGTGAAAGTTTATCTGAAATGTTATCCCTTTACTGCAAAATCTGGCTGGCTTCTTAGAATATTATGTACATAATAATTTTTATTGAAACATTATACTCCTCAGAAATGAGATGGAAACCAAATCATTTTTGGATTAAATGGGTATGTTGTATGTCTTGCTTTTAACTAAAACTAAAAGAAAAGATGAGCTATATATATGTCATGGTTCGCTAGAGAGTGTTACTTTGATAATAAAAAAAAAAAAAAAAGTGTCATGCCCTAAACCCGGTTTGCAAGATCCGTTAAGTCGATAAATGACCGTACACCTATAGTGCATAACACAGTAGGTATGCAAGGCCTCAGAATTGGTCTTACAATTGAAAAATATAAACTTCTAAATTTCAACTTTAGATACAAGCTGAATATAAAAAGGTTCAAAATAAAGATGTTTTCTAAAATAAAGTTCATATAGTAATACAGACACAACGACAACCGATTTAAAGGGGATCACAAGCTCTCATTGCCCGCCAAACTATTCGCTCATCTAAAATATAACAATTAGATTATGAGCTTATAGCCCAGTAGATAACCCACTAAAAATATTGGGATCATGTGTAATTTCAAAAATTCAAAAATAGAAACAAATCATATATATCAGATAGCACAAATATTTATCCAAAACAGAGTTTATAAAACTAAAGTGGTTTAACAAAATATAATTTAATAACATACAAAAATATATGCCTCCAAATCACTAGGGTGAAAACAAAATATCATAGATCATTTGCTTAATCTCGGTTGAGACAGAATATCAAAGCTTATTTGTTTACTCTCGGTGACCCGAGCCAGAATATCAGAGACCGTTATTCTTCATCAACGTAATGGTGCGAAACTATAGTTTCTTAACAGAGTCAGAGTTTCATGTCGACATGGTCAATGTTTAACCCACAGTGACAAGATTAATGCCTTGTTAAATGGAGACTAAACATATTTATATCAAAATAACTTTGTAACCGAAAACCAAACATAATTTAAGAATTTCATACAGAATTTCAGACAAGTCAGCATGTGCAGAACCATATTTACAGGATAATTTGCCGTGCAAACAAACAAACGTACGCATGATCCCATTTGTTTATAGTGAAATAATCTAGTTGTTCAAAAAATAATACACTTGTTAAATCAATAATTAATTAATAAATATTTCTATAATTTAGTTAGTAAAACAAAATAAATGAATGAATAATTAAACCAGCATAGCTAATAAGCTAATAATTAATCAAAGACATAATTTTAAACATAATTAATTAGATAACTGAATAAGTAAATACATTAATAAAAATTTATAATTTTTGAGTACAATGAACAAAAATTGGCATTGAATTCAAAACCCAAAACATTCAAATAGTATATGAATAGTTTTAAAATAAAATCAAAATAATTAAATAATTGTTGATAACCCAAAATTTTGCATATATATATATATATATATATATGGTGTTATTTACCAGATTAACTCCAAAAATACTCTCAAATCTTACACCAAATCAAGGCTTTTGGCATGTCCAATATTTGTGAAGAAATTCTATTGGTTTTAATAACAATATCTGATGATGCTACAAAGCTTAAAAAGCTAAAAAGCAATAACATTACAAAATGAATTTTTAGAAGGGTATAAATGCAAAAAGTTCAAGCTATTAATCTACACTCTCAAATATTGATTATTGTGAAGGTACAATAGCAATTACTCACTCTAATGGTATATGAATAATTCCATCATGACTATTGAGTATTAAATCCATCATAACTTCACATATACTTTTCCAAATCACAAATTTTAAGATTATGAGAAACGTAAACACCTATGATTATGACATATCCAAAATTCATATAATTTAGAGTACTACTCGAATTATAGCATTCAATTTAATCTCCAACTATTTATTCAAACTTACAATTCAGGCATACCCCTTTAAAACATGCATAACTCTCAACCTACAATTCCAAAATTAGTCATATTTTACTAACAATTAGAAAACCTAATAAAGAATAAGTTTCCTATTTTTCACCTTACCCAATTCAATCTCCATAACCATAAAAAATACCCTTCAATCTTCATGTTCTACACAGAAATTCCATCCGAGAGTGTTATACTAATAAGGTTTATCTCACAAACCATACATGTACAAAATCTAGAATTTCGCAGGTATTTAGGTAACATCAAAATCTACAACATTCAAATATAATTCTATGTCTAATTCAAAATCTAAAGTCATGAAAAAAAGTCAATAACGCTTTAAGGTCTGCATAGAAGTTTTATCCGAGACTACTGAATTTAAAGGCTATAACTTACAAAATGCACATGCAGAAAATCTAAAATTTTGTAGTAAGATAGCTAAGATTATGATCTACAAATTCTGTATTTTTAACTCCTACAAATTCGGTCTTTAGGTCTTCCAAAATTAAAGAGGCATCTCTTCTTTGCTAACAACATTTTTGAATCTTATCTTCAAATAAATCCAATGGATTGTTTAGCCATTTAATTCCCTCTAATCCAGGTTTTTATCTGTTAGTTCCTCCGGTGTGGTTTATGGGTATTAGATAACACTTAAACACTCATAGAAGTCTCACACAAACCAATAAAGAAAGAGCACACAAACAAACACAAGGAGACACACAACGTTGGTAACCCAGTTCGGCGTCCACTCGCCTACGTCTGGGGGGCCAAGCCCGGAGATAAACAATCCACTAAAAGAGGTAAAAATAGATGAGTACAAACACTTGTCACTCACACTCTCAACAATAAATATCACTACACTCTCTAGATTGTTTGGTGCTCACACACTCTCCTCCAAGAGTCACTCAAGAGTCATACCTACAATCTACGAGCAAGGTAGCTTATATAGACACCTCAACGTCCCAAATATAGCACATACCTCTTTTAGAATCTCCGCGGCTACTAATTTAAAAACCTGCCGAAATTAGCTGTTGCAACTCCTGTTGTAACATAAGTTGTAACATAGCCCTGACTGCTGACTTGACTGAGTTCTAGTTACGTTGCGGACGACCTCAAGACCCATCAACCTCCCGGTCATGCTTAATCCGAGTCGATGCAGCCAAATCTCCTGATCCCGACTGCCGGCAACTAGCCTACCTCCTCAGTTTTTCATCACGCAGTCCTCTCGTAAGGGGTGCACGTCTGCCAAACTTAGTCTTCAATTCACCTAAATTTGGTCTTCAAAGATTCTCCAAACTTGATCTTCAATTCTCCCAAGTTTGGTCCTCAAATCTTGCCTTCAATAGATCTTCAATTCAATCATCAAGGATTCTTCTAATCATATCTCCTTCATTCACACAATGAATAGATCTTTCTTTAATTAAGCTCCACCATATTTAGTCTTCAATCAAATCACCTAAATATGGTCTTGATATGATCTTGTCTTCAAGTTGTAATGTATTGCCAAGAATAATACCACCAAGATCTTTAAGATAGCTTCACCATGATCTTCAAGATATTTGCCTCCATGTTATAGACTTACTAAAAATAGCTCCACCAAGATCTTCAAGATGTTTGCCTTGCACTCCAAGTCTTCTTGCCATGTCACAATGCTTGTTACATCATCAATTATGCTTTGTCACCTTAGTTGCCACGTCACTTGGTCTAGGTGTCAAATCATGCCAATAAATAGTGCGGTTGCACTAACAATATCAATTTTAAAAAGATCATAATAGAATTAGAGATTAAAGAATTTCTATAAGATTAACTTAAACTATGAAAGCAAGAGAGTTTAACCAAAATTCTCACCAAACCCCAACTTTACTAGCATCACATCAATGCCTAGAAAAACAACAACAAATAGTGCGACAACCTACCTGAAACTTACGATGAGGAGATCTCCTTGTCCTCGCCGCCGGCACCACCACAAATAAAGCAGAAGAAGTCATGTTTGGTAACAGCTGAGGATAAAAGCAAGAGTTTTATAAATTTAAAATCAATGACTAGAACTAAATATGACATCGACGACTAGGATCAAACAGGGGATGGGGCTCACAAAAAGTCACTCGAAAATGCTAAGCGTGCGGATTGTTTTTTACTTGGAAGTTATATATATTTTTGATATTTTTATAAACAAAAAATCACCTATGTTTTTTTTAATTGATAACAACAATTAGTAAAGGATCACTGAGATTGTCTAAATATTATGCAGTACAATAATAATAATAATAATAATAATAATAATAATAATAATAATAATAATGTAGTGAGTTTATTAATATATTATTAGAGCATAAGAATTGTTTTTCTTATTATGGAACAAAATTGAGTCACTCATTTTTTCATTTATATAATTAGAAAAACTAAAATTTATCCAATCTCACGCCATATTAATGATATCTTTGTTTGATTTTTCTAAAAAAAATTAAATATATCATTCAAGTCAAACATTAATATTTTGTGATATTTTACTTATATTTCATAAAAAAAATTAATTAAAAAGAAAATAATGGGAATATCCATCAAATTGTTAAAAAATATTCTCAAGCCATCTCTCAGTGAATTATGGTATAATGCTTGGATCCCTCATCTAAAACACTAAAAACTAGTTTATACTTGGTATATAACCAATTAGTCTATTAATGAATCAGCATCTATTTATCCCTCCTTATAGGCTTATAGCACACCGAACATGACCTCAAAAGTCCTAAATGAAGTTGCAAATTAGTATTTTTCTAGTATCCCTATAAAATGTCAACCTTGTTAAAATATATATATTGATCATGTTAACTTATTATTTCAAGCATCAGAACAATTCCAAGTGCAGTGAAGGGTGCTCATGCATGCAAGGTCACTCACACACCAAAAAGATGCATAGGAGAAAGCTATGAAGTATGACAGGTGTGTCATGGAACATGGTTTTTTTGAACTTAGTTTTATATTTTAAATATATGCCTCAGATGTTGGGGAGCTAAGGAATGGACAGAAAAGAAAACAGAACGATGAGAATGAAAGTAATGATCCTGTGGTGGTCTCATCAGACAATGACATTTCTATTCTTTCAGTTTGTGATATTACCTGTCTCAAAGATGCATGCTGCGGTACAGATTGGATTATTAACGGTGGGGACATGCTGGGGTACAGATTGGATTATTAACAGTGGGGAGTTCTATTATGCAACTCCAAGAGAGATTTATTTCTCACAAATGATTTTAGCACTGTGAGATTAGAAAATCTTGGCATTTAAGATGATCGAACTTAGGTGATATTTATGTTGATACTAACATTGGACGTAAATTGGTTCTCATAAATGTGAGGTTATTTTAGATTTAATTTCGTTGAAGAAATAGAACATATAGACTAAAGAGAAAAACAAAACACTAACATAAGAGATTTAATGAAATTTGACAGAATATGCCTACGTCCTCTAGAGCGGAACGATTGTAATATCTCTTATTATTAAAATTAGGATTATATATTATATGAATATATTTATAAATCTTATTCAGTTTAATTTTACCAAAATACTCATGTTCAACATCTGCCCATTCACTCTTTTATATGAACCATATATAACAAATTTGATGTCAACTAACAATCTTGATGCAATGCCAACGACCTTCGGGTCTATTGGTACATGGGTCGCCGATAGAGCTCTCACCGAGTGGTGAGAGTTCGATTCTCGGCTGAGAGCACATTTCTGGGAGTTGTGAATAGTGGTTGTGTACGGGTGGTTCCAGCGCCCACGTGAGCGCGGCCCCGTCCCCACTTATTCCACCGAGGCTTGTGCACACCCCTGGGGTCTCTAGTGGGTTCGCCCCGCTCTTCTTCCTCAAAAAAACAATCTTGATGCAAAGGTGTTTGTTTGATAGTAACTTTGGCAATGACACTTGGAGATTTAGCAAAGAGCCAATGGTGGTAGCAAAAGGAAGCAAATGCTATAGAACTATCCACAAGGCACAGGCCAAGTGCCCACTGGTGAAAAACTTGTAGAAGTAATAGAATTTTAAGTCAATTGGCACCTAATTTGGTACTTCCTCCATTTTATTTTAATGATCATATATAAATTTTTCATAAATATTAAGATTATTATTAAAGTTTTTAAAATTAAAAATATACTTTATGAAAGACACTTTTATCCTTATTACGTTATTTACTCATATTAATACATACATCTTTTTAAATTAGAAGAAAAGCAAAATTAAAAAAAATAATTAATACCCATAGAATTTTTATAGGGAATAAGTAATTTGAATTTTTTTTTCCAAATGTTACAGTAATACAAAACAGAGGGAGTATATATATATGTTTCGAATGTTCATAATGGGTTTATATGTGGGTCACTTGATCTTCATTTTTTAATTTGGTTTATAACTTCAAACTTTTTAACACCCAATAGCCATTTATCACACTTCCATAAAAAACACCATTGAACTAAATAATAATGGGAAAAAAAACTTGTGGTTCCCTAGTCTTATGAAATAAGAACAAAAATTTTCTTTTTATTTTTAAATTATGTGGTTTTTTAGATTAAAAAAAAATGTTAACGGTTTTAACTCTTTAAACATAATAAATATTTTCATTGTACAATCTCATTTAGTGCCCTACAAATATAGCCCTGTATATATTGAGATTTTTTTTCTTCCTTCTTCATTAGCTAATATATTTAAAAAGCCACTACAATATTATTTGTTTTTTTAAATAACTTGTTTTATTTAAAATTGTGTACGAAACAAATAAATGTATCACTAAAATACAAATTAAATAATAAGAAATTACCATGAAATATTATCAATTTTATCTATTAACATCCTCTACCTCCTCCTATATTTTTAGCATTGAATATATCAATAATTCACAATAAAATAATAATATCTCATATATATATATATATATATTTCTAAATTTTTTGAAATAGTCATGCGGTTTGATACTAAATTTTTTTTTTTGAAGAAATATACAAATATAATAGAAGATGTACCAACGGACTAGAAGTTTTTTTTGAGGACAAAAAAAAAACCTACAAAAATTATTGATAACCAATGAAGATATATAGTGATATAAGACATTTTCAAGATAGTTATAAAAGGCTAGCACCTCCTAGCGTTTACACTTCAAACTTTTTAGGGACCTTCTCCCTTCGGCAGGAGTAGTTTTATTTGTGTTGTGTTTTTTCTCTCTATTATGCTCCACAGCTAGTGAACTATATATTGTTATTATATTGGTTCTTTTTATGTTTTCCTTTCCCCGTCAGCGCGCTTGTTTGAAAGCACCTTTGTCTTCTTAGCTGTTATGTACTTTGCTCTCTTTTTCTCCCAGAGATGATGTTAACTTATCTAATAGAATATGCTATTAATGCTTGAGAAAAATTAATAGGTAATTTAGAGAAATTTGATGACAACATAAGAAAATAAATTAATATTGATTGATTGAATTAAATGATTTAAGTGGAATTAGTCTAGGTGAACTCAGAAACCCTAGAATCTCTAATCATTGGTTACTCCTCGTCTAACTATCTCTCTCTATTACTCAAATTAGATCTTTCTAAATTAAATCTTTTCAATTTCATTAATAAGTAGAATTAGGGTTAGATCGAGTCATTTTGGTAGTTAATAAACTTAATCCTCGTGGGACGATACTCTCTTATTATTATATTATTTGTTTACAATAATGTATACTTGCGTTATAAGAATCACATAACAGAATAATATTTAAAAAACGAGCAATGTATTACAACAAAAATTATATTGATTGTTAGTGCAAATGCACTTTAATTGGCATAATTTGACACCAAGACAAGGTGACGTAGCAACCTTTATGACGTGGCATAATTGATGACATGGCAAGGCATGGTGACATGACAAAGAGTCTTGGTTTGGAGACAAATATCTTGGGAGATCTTGGTGAAACTATTTTTGGTATGTGTTACAACTTCAAAGCAAGATCATATCAAAACCATAATTAGAGAGATTTGATTGGAGACTAAATATAGATGGAGCTTAATTAAAGAGATACCTATTGTTGGTATGATTAGCATGATTGATTGAAGATATATTCCTGAGAAGATTTGAAGACCAAACTTGGGTGAATTGAAGATCAAGTTTGGAAAATCTTTAAAGGCCAAACTTGGGTGAATCGAAGATCAAGTTTGGAAAGTTTTGTGAAGACACACAAAGTCGTGCTCCCTTTGCTGGGAGACTGCGTGGTGAGGAACTGAGGAGGTAGGCTGATGCAGCGGTATACCTGAAACTGTTGATTCGCGCACGAATACCCGGTTGCAAGCTTTCCAACGCTTGTTAAACAAAAATAACCAGGATTTGGAAAAGAGTAAAATCTTATTACTCAATTAAATAATGATCATAAAATAGTTTTACTCTTGCCCGTGGGCTTACAATAAATAGGCGAACTAAAGTTACGAAAACAACCCTAAAAAGGAGATAATTTGAAATATGCCAAAAATGGAAAATTCTCAAATTTCAGCAAGATATAAAAGTCTTAACAAATAAAGACTACTGCCAAAAACGACTTACAAATTAGAGATTTCTAGTCTAAGATATAATGAAATCACTTATTACTATAAATGACAAAATTAGGGTTTTCGAGGTCTAGATGATGGAATTTGGCCAAATTTCGCTATGACTCACGAGCTTGTTATGTGACTTTTGTTTGTTGACCCATTTTCCATCAAATTAGACCCATAAAACCCAAAAACTCCAACGCTCTATAAAATAACCAAAATGCCTCTCCGCTAGGTTGAGTCCCATTTTTGCATGAACACATAGGCTAGCTTCTCGATACATCCCGCACATAGGCTACTTGCCGGTAGTCGGGATCGGAAGATCGGGCTTCACCGACTCAAACTAAGCATGACCGGGAGGTTGATGGGTCTTGAGGTCATTTGCAACGTAAGCAGAACTCAGTCAAGTCAGCAGTCAGGGCCATGTTGCAAGTTGTGTTACAACAGGAGTTACAACAGCTAATTTTGAAAGGTTCTAAAGCTAGCAGCCACGAAGATTCTAAAAGAGGTATGGACTATATTTAGGGTATTGAGACGTCTATATAAGCTATCTTGCTCTGAGATTGGTTGTGACACTCAGGAGGAGAGTGTGTGGGCACTAGAAATCTTTATTTGTTAGAGTGAGTAACAAAGTATTTGTACTCATGTATTTTCACCTCTTTTAGTGGATTGTTTATCTCCGGGTTTGGCCCCTCAGACGTAAGCGAGTTGCCACCGAACTGTGTTACCAATCTTGTGTGTCTCCTTTTTGTTTGGTTTGTGTGAAATTTCTATGAGCATGTGAGTGTTCTCTAAACTCACAAACCACATTGGCGGAACTAACATAGATCATTTGGAATCACCTAAATTTAATGGATTTTTGAACTCAAATAAGGATGGCAATGGGATAGGAAGGGGGCGAGGACAGGGTCAAGCTATCCTGCCTCAGCTTCGCATACCATATATTATGCCCCACACCCTGCCAAGCCCCACCTCGTCCTGTCCAGATTTACATTTGTTTTCTAATAAAAAATATATTTTTTAATAATTGTTAATTTATTTGCATTGATAATTAAAAACTTTAAAATACTAAATTAAATAAAAATATTACAAGATATATAATAACACAACAACTCCAACATTCATTTTAAATTTCTAGAAAATATTAAAAAACTAATAAATATTTTTTTTCAGAGTATTATATTTTTTTATTAATAAACCATTGAAATACACAATTATTATCCCAACACACAACTATTAAATTAAGGTAGTGTCTGTTTTGTGATATTTGAAGTTGCATTGTAACTTCAAATACCACATTCAAAAATCCTTTGTTTAGTTTGAGAAATTCTAAAATACCAAGGTAAAATCAATTACTCCCACGGATGTATTTGGACTTACGTTCAAATTGAGCTTAAGTCAAAATCTTGGAAATTGAAAATCCTTAGGTATTGTATATATATATATATATACTTATACACATACATACATATATACATATATATATATATAAACATACATATATATATATACTTATACACATACATACATATATATATAAACATACATATGTATATTTACATATATATATATATATCATATATACATATCTACATATACATATATCTATATATATTTATATAAACATACATAGGTATGTTTACATATATGCACATACATAGACATATATACACTTCTACATATACACTTATATACATATGCATATATACACACATATACATATATATATATACCTATACATACTATGCTTACATATACATATACTCATATACATGTACATATATATATATATATATATGTACATATATGCATATACATAAACATACACATATACTTATATAGATATATATATATTCTATACATATATGTATATATACACATATATATACATCCACATATACACATGTCTATTCCAATTTTATATTTACAAATCTTTCCAAACAAACATAAAATCTTATAATACAGTAATTTTAGTTTTTACCAAACACAAGATTTGACTTAACTTATTTTGAAAATCAAGTATTTTCAATTATATTGTAACTGAAAATCTACTGTATTTAAAATTACATTCAACAAAATACCACCTTAATTATGAATATAATTTTATTTATTTTGATTTGAAAACCGTAAGCAGTATATATATATATATATATGGGAAAACATCATCTAGGGACGTCCATAGATTTCAATTCTAGAGATGTTTTTAAATTTAAACCGTTGGATCATCATCCGATGGTTAATTGATTATATAAACACTGTACACCTTTTTACTGTTCATGATCACTGTACAACACTGTAGAACGCGGTTTCTAATGTTCATAATGATAAGAGCCGTCAGATTTTCATCTGATGGCTATTATGGACATCCCTAGATTTGAAATCTAGAGACGTCCCTAGATGATGAGTTCTATATATATATATATGAATTTTCTAATCACGGTGCGGGAGAGCGGGGTAAAGTAAAACTAAAATTTTCTTGCCCCGGTTTTCAAGAAAAAAAAAAAAATCCCCCAATCGGGCTAATTAGGTTGAAAACCGCATGCAGTAGGTTGCTGTTTTGCCATCCCTAGACTCAGAGGCTTTCCCAACTTATCTTATATATTACAATTTTTTTATATTTAAATAAAGCGTAAAGTGAACCTTTCTAGAAACACAATTATAGATGAGTTTAGTTGTACCAATAAATAAATAAATAAAGCACAAGTCGGTGGATATAAAGTCCATATATATGTAATGTAATGTCCCCATAATCCCAGAGATTGAATCTATACCAAATATAAATAAATATAAATATACACACAGATGACGTAGTGATGAAATTTTATCTTCAATATAACATATTATATCAAATCCATGCAATTCTAAGTGGGAGGCTGCGATACTTGATCATTCCTCATGGAAAAGAATTGAATAAAAATGTCTTAAAGATCAACATGGTCTCTTAAGAATAGTCTAAATTATTTGGTTAATACTCACATGGTTCTGTACCTAAAAAGTTTAGCATTAGCAACGTTTTAATCGTTCTTTGATAAGACTAGTAACAGTATATAAAGTACAAGAATAGACGAAGAGATGCCCATATGAGAGGATGACAATTAAAACTAGCAGCCCCAATGAGTTCATTGCACTTGGCTCTGGATCAAATTCTTAGAACAGTATATATAAATATAAAAATAAATACCAAATAAATTAGGATGCCATGAATGACTTTTGAAAGGACGAGAGCATATGAAAGTTTATATGAAATGTTATCCTTTTACAGCAAAATCTGGTTTCTGGAATATTATGTAAATAATAATTTATTGAACAAATATATTCCTCTTCAAATGAGATAGGATAGGAACCAAATCATTTTTGATGAAATGGGTATATTGCTTGTCTTGATTTTAATTAACAAAGAAAAGAAGAGCTATGTCGTGGTTCACTATAGTGTTTTTACGGGGACAAATCAAAAATTAAAAATAAAAAATAAAAAAAAGCAGTGATAAATATCAAGTATCAAGGTTGTTTTTAACTTTGAAGTTTTAAATTTTTTATATTAGGTTCTAAAAATTAAAAAATCATCAACGGTACATTTTTTTTAGTGATAATGTTAATTAGTGCTTAAGGATTACCGAAATCAACTGAACATCATGCATTTTAATAAAAATGTAGTGACTAAATATATTCTTCCATAATCACGATAGAATTATTTTTATTGACGTGGAATAATATTTAATAACTCACTTTTTCCATTCATTTATATGACTAAGAAATAAAGAAAAAATAAAAAGAATAGCCCGATTTGACACCATATTAAATGATGCACTTGTTTGATATATATATATATACATCATGCGAGTCAAACATTGATCTCTCGCTACATTTTTTTTACTTCTGTTGCATAATAAAAAGCAAATCAATAAGAAAAGAAAATGATGGGAATATCCATGAAATTGTTGAAAACTATGGTCATCTCTCAGTGAATCATGATATATTTCCAGGAACTTTCATCTATAACAGAAAACTAGTTTATACTTGGTATATCACCAATTAGTCTATTAATGAATCAGCATCTATTTTATCTCTTCTTATAGCACTCCAAACATGACCTAAAAATTCCTAAATGCAGTTGCATATTTGTATTTTCTAGTTTCTCTGTAACATCATGCCAACCTTATTATTGTATATTGATCATGCAACTGATTATTCCAAGCATCAGAACAATTCCCAAGTGCAGTGAAGAGTGCTAATGCAAGGCCACTCACTCACACACCAAAAAGATGCAAAGAAGAAAGCTGGGAAGACAACAAAATCAAAGGTGTTTAATGGAACAAATTTTTAGTTTTTAGTTTTATTTTTTAAGCATATGCCTTAGAATGTTGGCAAGCTAGGGTGTGGGAGATAAGGATAAGTTTAGATAATGAATGAGTGAAGAGATGCATTTAGGTGTGCTTTAGACGATGATGTGGTTCACATTTCTCTTTTCTTTTGTTTTTTTAATTTTTCATTGCAATATTCCTTTGGAACACTGTGAAGATTTAGTAAGCACACATCGTTTCAAGAATCCAATACTCTTTGATGTGTAGGACATTCTCATATGAAGTATATCTCTGCAACTTGTGGAATAGAATTTTTATTTTTTATTAGTACCCCCGGCCACATGCATTTGATTAATTATTAGCATTTATCTTATTACAACTCTCTCTCTCTCTCTCTCTCTCTCTCTCTCTATATATATATATATATATATATATATACATACACACACACAATGATCACTTATAATTGATTATTAGTGCATAAATAGGAAGTACCTATAAAACATAACTTTGTTCGATTATGAAGAAGTACTGGCAGCTTTAAAAGCCATATATAGTACATAAGTGGAAGATATTGTCAAAGAATAATAGAATCATCATGTATGATTTGAAGAGAAACTAGAAACCAGACACTAAAGAATATAAAAATAAATCTTTGCATGATATTGAGAAGAAATTGTAAGCAGTAAAAAGATAAAATACATAAAAAGAGAAACCCCCTTAAATGGTGGCAAGAATGATAAAAGAATATAAATGATGCCAGTGAAGAACAAAGTCTTGTAAAAATTAAGAGAAGTGTAGTAGTGGAGGAAATTGCAATCCAACTAGGACCACCATTGGCAAGGTTTTGTCACTCCCTATGGGAACATAAGTTTGTGATTGTTCAGAATGGATTCATATGTGGGTCCTTTAATCTTCATCTTTTAATTGGTTTAAAACTTCAAACTTTGTCCACCAAAAAACCTCTAAATATCACCATTCAACCAAATAATCAAAGCTTATGGTTCATTTCACCACCTTGTTCAGCGTCCTACTGATATATCACAATATATATATATATATATAACGTATAAATCAAAGATATTTCCTCTTTCTTCTTCTTTTTTATCATCATTGGGTGAACATACTGAAAAGGCAACCACAACATCAATTTTTGATATTTCTCTTTCCGGATAACTTGTTATATCCAAGGTTGTGCATGAAAAGCCTTTTGACTCCAATGTTGTTCTTAAATTATAAGTTTCAGCTTTCATGAAATTCAAATATATCAGGCAAAGAATACATGCATACATATATATATATATATATATAATGGTGGAGACGATGTCTAATTTCCACAAATGAATGAATTGATGTTGTATATAAGTAACCATGTCCGACAACTCAAAGAAGTGAAAGATACTTGCAAGATATGTCCCAAAAGCTTTACCTCAAGAACTACAGAAGAAAACTTGGAAAGAGTGATCACTGTCCACCAAGAAAAAGAGAAACAGAAAAAAGAGGCAGTGGTGTTCCCCATTTATCATTAAAATTAATTGTTGTTTGTTTTTGTTGGCAATGCTGTAGCTTAATGAGCTTGAAAGTTCTTTGCTATATGAAACTCAACTACACAAGTAAAATTCCTTTTTAGCTCGCTTTAGCTTTGTGGGTTGGAGATAACCTTCAAAAGATTAAAAGCTAAAAAGCTCTTTAGAAAGTGGTTGTGGTGCTTAATTCAAAATTTCCAATAATTGAGACCAAAGCTTGCCATGAGTCTTATCATGTTCATGTGAGTGTCCATAAAATGAACCATATCTAGTGAGAGATCTCTCTTAATTCATTATTATCAAATTAATGACACAACGTAGCACTACTATACAGGCTTGCTTAACTCAATGCATTGCTCTCTTAACCACAAAAACTTACTTTAAATATCTATTAATTATTTTTTTAAGACTGAAAATAACCACTTCTTCTTCTTCGTTTTTGGAATATATATGTCTATTAATTACAATAAACTTTAACTTGAGAGGAAGCACAATCTAAGTTTAATTTAAGGGGCTAGCCCTTCTCCATATGGCCCACATCCACTTCTCCAAGTCCTGCCGGAGAGAGTGTGCAGCTTGCAACCTTCCTCCCTCCCTTTCCGGCCGAATCCCGGCCAACATCACCCCCACAAGTGGTGGCAGGTGCCCTCTATATTACCCTTCAAGCCTCTTTATCAGTATCTTATAGAATGTGCTGTCTCCCAACACTCTCAACTTATTATTATTCCCTCTTCATCACACGTTTATGTATATATACCCTTCCAAACCTCTCTTTTCAAACACCCATTCACATCCTCTCAAGTGTTGGATAGAAACACAGAGAGTGATTAAAAGAAAATGGTTAAGTTTTCCAAGCAGTTTGAAGGCCAACTTGTGCCTGAATGGAAGGAAGCTTTTGTTGATTACTGGCAACTTAAGAAAGACCTTAAAAAAATTCAAGCTCCATTGAACAAACCACATTCACCATCTTTCTCTCAAAGACTCTTCTCACCACTCACCAAACTCCCTCTCTTTGGTTCTCATCCACGCAAAGACCATGGAGTCATTCAGGCATTCAACTCACTGACAACTATTCTAATAATATATGCATGCATGCATGCATGCATGCATTTATGTGTGTATGTTTGTTTGTTTGTAAGTGTGCCCGTGCTCATTGTGCATTGGTTGTTCAGGTTCATAGGAAGCTGGCCTCAACTGTGAGCAATGGAGATGTGTATGAGACTGAGTTGCTTGATCAGTTTGCCGATACCGATGCTGCAAAGGAGTTCTTTGCTAGACTAGATCTTCAGCTGAACAAAGTGAATCAGTTTTACAAGGGGAAGGAGAAGGATTTTATGGATAGAGGAGATTCTCTGAAGAAACAAATGGATATACTCATTGACCTCAAGGCTGCTCTCAAGCAACAGAGGCTTCGGTCTTCATCAACAAAGGATGATCCTTCCATTTCCTGTTCAATAACTAGTGGTAATTAATATAATTTTTAATTCTCAAGGTTGAGATTGAGTTTTCTTCTAAATTGATGATTAGCAAGTAATTTTTTTATGAGTTTTTTCTAATTCGATGATGATGATGATGATGATGATGATGATGATATATATATATAATATATATGTATACATAGATGAAGACTCTGTAAGGAGCAGAGGAGAACAAGAACAGGGACAAGAGAAAACAGAATGTGAGTTTGAGGGATTAGATGAAACAGAGAAGGAGGTGAAGGCCAAGAAGGAGAAAATGAAGCTGAGGAGTTTATCTGGTACAGTTATCAGTAGCCAGGGCAAGAGTTTAAGGATCAATATACCCTTGACTACACCAACTAGGACTATCACTGCACTCACTTACTCTGTTTGGGAGGACCTGGTTAACCAATCTAAGAAATGTGGCCCAGAAAGTGGCAGGGTTAACATTAACAAGACAAAACTCCACCATGCTGAGAAGATGATTAGAGGAGCTTTCATGGAACTCTACAAAGGTTTGGGATACCTTAAAACTTATAGGCAACTCAACATGCTAGCTTTTGCCAAAATCTTGAAGAAGTTTGACAAGGTAGCCAAGCTATCAATCTATGTGGAAATTACAAAATTTGAGATGTTTTACTGCTTGTTTCTGAATTTTCTTAGCTACTCCTCAGATTACAGGAAAACAGGCGCTTGCCATTTATCTCAAAGAAGTTGAGAGGTCCTACTTCAATAGCTCTGATAAGGTAAGCATCATGCTAATTAAAGGTATAAAAAGCTGAAATTCACTTCAATTTTTATGTCTACTGAGAATTTTACTGCAATTGTAGGCAATTAAGTTGTTAGATGAGGTGGAAGAGCTGTTCATTAAACACTTTGCTGATAATGATCAAAGGAAAGCAATGA
Organism: Dioscorea cayenensis subsp. rotundata; assembly: GCF_009730915.1. Lineage (NCBI taxonomy): Eukaryota > Viridiplantae > Streptophyta > Magnoliopsida > Dioscoreales > Dioscoreaceae > Dioscorea > Dioscorea cayenensis. Next base: position 1,089,684 of record NC_052487.1, read on the forward strand.
AATATCTTAAGCCTCATATGCGAAAAGAATCACATGCAGTCACCTTCTTCATAGGTGTGTATATATCTACATACATATATCCATTTACTGCCATCATTTACCATATATATACTCTGTTCTTACCTTTTTCCCTTAATTTAACCTTCTTGATCAGGGCTTTTCACCGGATGTTTCATTGCGTTATTCATTGGATATTGTATCATGGCACACATTGCTGGAATGTATACTGGTCAATCAGACTCTGTTTACATGGAAACAGTGTATCCTGTTCTTAGGCAAGCCCTGTTTTATAAATCGAAGAATTGAATTAATTATCTGATGTAGTTAAAAAGTAAATTTACTGATTTGATGAGTTCTTGATTTTCAGTATGTTCAGCCTACTATTTCTGCACCTATTCCTCTATGGATGCAACATATTCATGTGGCGCAGGACGCGCATAAACTACAGCTTCATATTCGAATTTGCACCCACAAAAGAGTTGAAATATAGGGATGTCTTCTTGATTTGCACCACATCTATGACTGTAGTGGTTGGAGTATTGTTTGCCCACTTGGCTATCATCGCCAAAGGCTACACATCTACCCAAATACAAGCGATCCCTGGCATCTTACTTTTGGTAATTATGCATTCCTTCTTGCCACCCTAACAGAATCAGCAGTTATCAACATGATTTATAATGGTCTAGTGGACACCATAACTTGTAGTTATTCCAATTTGACTGATTAATGCTTATGTTCTCAATATGCAGATGTTCATTGTGGTGCTTATATGCCCTTTCAACGTCCTTTATCGATCAAGCCGTTATCATTTCCTGAGAGTCATTAGAAATATCATCTTGTCTCCTTTATACAAGGTATATTCCGTGTGTATTAATTATTAGCTAATTACTGTGTATTGTGGTTTCTTATCCTGATAATTTGCAGGTGGTCATGGTAGACTTCTTCATGGCTGATCAACTCTGCAGCCAGGTACTAATTCTCATGATATATATATGCATGCATATATGTTCTTAGCTTTTCTGTAGTTAATAACTGACTATTTCGATGAATTTAGGTGCCGATGCTTAGGAATTTAGAGTATGTAGCCTGTTACTACATAACTGGAAGCTATAAAACACAAGACTATGGCTACTGCTCTAGCAGATCACATTACAGGGACTTGGCATACGCTGTCTCATTCTTGCCTTATTACTGGAGAGCCATGCAGGTATATAATGTTCATGTTGAGTCCTACTACAAAAGAGGCATTGTTTGTTTATAATGAGGTCTTTGACAGTGTGCAAGGAGATGGTTTGATGAAGGACAAACAAGCCACCTTGTCAACCTTGGAAAGTATGTATCGGCGATGCTCGCCGCCGGTGCCAAAGTAGCTTATGAGAAGGAGAAGACTATTGGTTGGCTTTCTCTTGTGGTGGCAATGTCAAGTGCTGCAACTGTGTATCAGCTTTACTGGGACTTTGTTAAGGACTGGGGCTTACTTCAAGTTGGCTCAAAGAACCCCTGGCTTAGGAATGAACTCATTCTTCGTCGCAAGTTTATATACTTCTTATCCATGGTATTCCATTCTTTGTTTCAGCACAGACATTATAAAAATGTGCTTTCAGAATTGAAAAACATTTGTAAAGATTCTGAGAACTTTAATTTTTCAGGGATTAAACTTCATTCTAAGGTTGGCATGGCTGCAAACTGTTCTTCATTACAATTTCGGAAGTTTGGATTACAGAGTAACATCATTTTTCTTGGCCGCACTTGAAGTGATCCGTCGCGGCCATTGGAATTTCTATCGGTACATAGATAAATATATATATATATATACATGTTTTGGATGCATTAGGTATTTGTTCTGCTGAAAAATTATTGTTCTGACAAAGAAATTGCAAAACTTTATATGGTTTCAGGTTGGAGAATGAGCATCTAAATAATGCAGGCAAGTTCAGGGCAGTTAAAACAGTTCCATTACCTTTTCATGAAGTGGACCAGGATTGAGTGATTGCCTGCAAGCATTGATGGTGTAACACACAAAGGATTGAGCACAATGTGCCCCAATTGGTGTCCAGAAACACAAAACACACTTGTATACCAATCATTTGTTCTTGATGCAGTAAAGTAAAGTAAAGAAAGCATCATTTATCCATCTTTAATTCTCTGTACACCTCTCACTCCCTCTCTCTCCCTCTCTTTCTATATATATATATATATATATAATACTTAATTAATATATACAAAAATGATTATGATATTGAGGCTCACAGTCAGAAAAATCATCAATTGATGTTGTTTCGTCTGTTTGTTGCTGTTTTGGTTGTATATATTTTTTCTTTTAAATAATTAATAATTTATCTATTTTATTTTATTTTTTTAAATAAAATCATCCATTAATTTTTAAAAATATAACAAAAGTCAAATATCTATTTATATTTGTTAAATTGAAGTAATTATTTACTTATAAGACAAACAAAACCATTTTCCGCTTGGCCACATGCATGATCACTCTTTATTTAAAATAAATAAATAAATTATATGTATTAAATAAAACTGAACTACTTTATCTTCTAACGGGTGGAAGATGTCCCTTTCTTTCCCCTCCTGTCTCTTTATGTTTTTTTTAGTAATTCACCTCTGATGACTGAGTTCTCTCCTCTTTCTCTTTTGTCTTGTTTCAGGATTGTTGTATTTTTTTTTTTATTAATAAATTTGTGATTTATCTACTTATTTTAAAAAAAAATCACAAACATTTATGAAGCGACCACTAGGAATGAAAGCTTGACAGATCGATAACTACTAATATAAGTGCAACAAATAGAGGCCACTCCTTATTCAAACATATTTTGTATTTTTTTAAAATTATTTTTCCAATATAAAAGATGCACACATGAACACTCGACCCGGGCCCAGTTCACGATTGTGAAAATTTCTTTTGCACCTGTGGAACAGACCCACACAAGAACACATGGACCGGGCTCACACTGGTTTTTACAAAAATTTTCACACTGGGCTTTTAAAATTTGTCTTCACACAAGAAGACATGGGCCGGGCTTACATCATGAGTTTGAAAACTTCGTTGCCACAAACGGCCCGGCCCGACTCTGATGATACAACAGGCAAATAGGCAACCAATTGATATTATTGTACAATGCTTGGTTGGTTTATTCTTGCATGATAAGCTGCTTTTTTTTTTTTGGAAAAAAAGCAGCTTATCTTTTTCACCCAAAATTTGACTTTGTATTCTGATTTACCAAAAAGTTTTTTTTTTTTTAAAAAACTACTGTTTATTCTTTCACCTAAAATTTGAATTTGTGTAGAATACAAAAAAATTTAATAGCATGTGATATGAAGTTTATTAATTTGGAGGACTTTAATTGAACTCTTGGTTTGGAAGATTTACCATAAGTAGATTGGCGAGATGAAAATGATTGTCAGGAAAAACAAATCATATACAAATGAGAATGTTAAAATGGTATTTACTTGTTTTTATATCATAAACTTAATTGTTCAATATTATCTTTGGTTTATTTTGCTAGTTGTTATTCCTACTATTTACATATTGATGTTCTCAGTGGTTTAATTCTATTATATATTTATATTTTGATGTATCAATATGATTTATTTGTAACATGTGCTATGACTTTTTGATGTATTTTTCATAGCTTATTTTATGATGTAAAATGTAAAAAATCATGTAAATAGCTACCCGTACTAAAAAAAATATTTTGTTTTATTTACTACATTTTATTATATATATATATATTGATAAAGTGGATAAATCACAAATACATTAAAAAAAAAAACTGATACAGACCGACCGCACAGACAACAAAAAGAAGAAACCATCAGCAGTGGGTACAAAAACAGAAGAACAACAGACAGAAACTAGGGGGAGAGAGGGACTCCGCCTAGAGACAGACGAACACTGCAGAGTAACTAGCCGGAGAAATCGACTGACCCGTCGGGATCCAGCTCCAAGCGAGAAGGGGATCCAGATAACTGGATACAGCGTCGAACAACAGCAATCGAATCTTCCAGCTTGTGCAACTCCTTAGTGTTGTGCCTACGGAGAAGACTTCTCATTGTAGGAGGCTTTCCGGGTTAGTGGAGACGTAACCTGGATGTTTGGAGGACAATGCTTGATGCTTCATTGATGCTTGATTGAAGATTTGTCTTCAAGTGGGGGATTGTTAAATATTGGCTTAATATCCTTGTGATGAAGCCAAAATCTTGATCTCTTTTAATCCAACGGTCTAGATTGCTCTATTGTTTATATAGGGTTATGTTTGTTGGGTGTTGTGTAATGAGAGAAAAGAGAGAAAGATAGAGAGGGTGAGTTCTCTTGTATTTGGAGAGTGAAAAGAGTGGTGTAGAGGAGAGCTCTTGTTCTTGCTTGATCTCATTAAAACAAGGTAAGACCCTTGTTTTTGAGGTAAGGCTAGTTCTTAGAGCTTGGTAATTCTCTTGTGGTTTTATGCCTATCTTTTATACTCTTGTACTCTTGTTATCCCCCATGATATAGTGAAGCATTGTTCTCCCGTGGATGTAGGCTTATTCTTAGCCGAACCACATTATATTGGTGTCTCTTACTTTATTCTTGTGAGATTGGTTGTATGTTATCCTTGCATTGCCCATTCATTGTGTGATTGCTAGGTATTGTGATATTGCATTCCAAGTGTTCGACGAATTGCCACACTAGTTCCGCGCTTCCTCACACGCAACTATTGGTATCAGAGCCAGGTTCTAGGATTGTGGAGGTTGTCTAAGCTTGCAACTGAAAGAATTGGGGCTTGTATTGGTGGTGATTCGATTTCATAGCAATGGATAAGGCAATGGAGTTTGAAAAGCTCAAGGAGGACAATTGGCCAATATGGAAGATAATGATGGAGGATCACCTTGTCTATAAGAAGTTGGATCTACCACTATTGGGGAATGATGTTAAACCCTCATCTATGATTGATGAACAATGGAAGGTTCTTGATCGAAAATGCTTGTCGGTGATAAGGCCATGTATTTCGCCATCCATCTTGTTTGATGTTTATCAATATAAGACCGCTCATGAACTTTGGAGTACTTTGGAGCAATCTTTTGAGCAACCATCGGGTATCAATAAGATGCATACCATGAAGAGGTTATTTCTCTTGAAAATGAAGGATGATGTCACGGTGCGAAAGCATGTGAATGAGTTTAACTCTATTGTGGCACAATTAAAGGCTCTAAAGGTAAATCTTGATGAAGAGGTCTTATGCTTGCTACTTTTGAGCTCTTTGCCTCCAAGTTGGGATACTCTTGTTACTACCGTGGCAAATACAATGGGGAACAAGTTCAAGTTGAATGATGTTGTTTCTTCATTGAGTAGTGAGGAGACTAGAAGGGCTTCTTCACAAATGTCTAGTGACTTAAGTCAAGCACTAGCGGCCGGTGAAAGAGGAAGGTCTCAACAAAGGGATGATGTTTTGGCTAGTAAGGGCAAGTCACAAGCAAAGGGAAGATCAAAGTCACGGGGCCGGGTTGTTACTTGTTGGTATTGCAAGAAACAAGGTCATGTGAGGAATGATTGTAATCTTTTGAAGAGCAAGCGAAAAGGGGAAGCAAGTTGATGGTGAAGCAAGCATAGCATCTCAAAGTGATGATGGATTCACATTAAGCATTGCTTGTATGGTATCTTCTTCCGTAGATACTTGGGTGTTGGACTCCGGTGCTTTATTTCACATATGTCCGGATCGATCATTTTTCTCCACTTATAAAGAAGTTGATTGTGGTAATGTCTACCTCGGCAATGATCGTGCTTGTAAAATTTTGGGCATTGGTGATGTGGTTATTAAGCAAGCAAATGGGAAGGAGCATACATTGACTAATGTGAGGCATGTTCCCGAGATAACAAAGAATCTCATTTCGGCGGGGCAACTTGATGAGGCCGGTTATGTGGTTACTTTTGGCTATGGATCGTGGAAAATCTCCAAGGGTTGTATGACGGTATTGAAGGGGCAAAAGGATGGAAGCTTATATACTTTTCTTGGTTCACCTCAAAGATGTATGTCGACAAGTGGACATGATGATGTGCATGTTTGGCATAGTCGGCTTGGACATCTTAGTGAGCATGGAATGAAGGTATTGCAAGATAAAAAGCTTATTCCTTTATTTGAGAATTCATCTCTTGAATTATGTGTGCATTGCATTATGGGTAAGCAACATAGAGTAAATTTTAAGAGGCATGAATCTCATGGAAAGTTGAAGGCATTGGAGTTGGTTTATTCCGATGTTTGTGGCCCTATGAATGTCAAGTCTCTTGGTGGTGCTTCTTATTTTGTTACTTTCATGGATGATTATTCTAGAAAGTGTTGGCTTTATCCATTAGCATCCAAGGATCAAGTTTTTGAAACTTTCAAGAAGTTTAAGGCCCGTGTTGAGAAAGAAAGTGAAAGGTTTATAAAATACTTGCAAACCGACAATGGTGGAGAGTTTTGCTCTAGTGCTTTTGATGGTTTTTGTGCGGAGAGTGGCATCAAGAGAGTGAAGACGGTTCCTTACACCGCACAACAAAATGGTGTTATTGAAAGAATGAATAGGACCATTGTGGAAAGGGTAAGAAGTATGTTGTCTCACTCCGGTCTTCCTAAGTTCTTTTGGGCGGAAGCGGCAAATACGGCGGTATACCTCATCAATAGATCACCAAGTGCTCCATTGGATGGTGATGTTCCGGAAATTCTTTGGAGTGGTAAGAAAATCTCTTATAATCATTTAAGAGTTTTTGGTTGTGAAGCTTATATGCATGTGCCTTCCGAAAAGAGAAGTAAGCTTGATTTGAAATCAAGGAGATGTGCTTTCCTTGGTTATGGTGGTGATGATAGAGGTTATAGGTTATGGGATCCAATTGAAAGGAAGACAATTAGAAGTCGTGATGTCATATTTCATGAGAATGTGATGTTTAAAGAAAGCCATCATGAAGAGCAAAAGGATGAGAAACTTGTTCGCATGCAAGTTGACTCTTGTGTTCCTCCTCGGCAAGTAGAAGAAATTCATTCTCAAGATCATGATGATGGAGATGGCCATGGTGATGTTGGTGGCCATGATGATAGCATGGAGGTGATTGAGCAAGAAGATGCTCATGTTAACGAGAAAGAACAAGAATTTGAGTCTCCACAAATTTTGAGGAGATCTACAAGGACTCCTAAACCCATCCAAAGGTATTCTCCATCCTTGTATTATGCTTTATTTACTGATGTGGGTGAGCCCGAGTCTTTTCATGAAGCACAAAATTGTCTTGAGAAAGCTAGGTGGCAAAAGGCTATGGATGAAGAGATGGACTCTTTGCGTCGGAACCAAACTTGGGACTTGGTGAAGCTTCCAAGTGGAAAGAAAGCATTAAAGAATAGATGGGTGTATGTGATAACGCATGAAGTCGATGGATCAAAAAGGTACAAGGCAAGACTAGTGGTGAAAGGCTATGGTCAAAAGCATGGTATTGATTTTAATGAAATATTTGCTCCGGTGGTGAAGCATAGCTCCATAAGAGTTATTCTATCTTTGGTGGCTAATTTTGATTTGGAGCTTGAACAACTTGACATCAAGACGGCTTTCTTGCATGGTGACCTTGAAGAAGAAATTTATATGTCTCAACCCGAAGGCTTTGCTAACAAGTCTAATCCTAACTTTGTGTGCAAGTTGAAGAAGGGGTTGTACGGTTTGAAGCAAGCTTCTCGACAATGGTACAAGAAGTTTGACACTTTTATGCAAGATGAGGGTTATTCTAGATGTGATTTTGATCATTGTGTTTATTTCAAGGGTTCCACATGTGGCATGTTTAATTGCTTGTTGCTTTATGTGGATGATATGTTGATAGCTAGCAATGATTGGAAGGAAATTAAGTCCTTGAAGCTCCATATGTCAAGGAAGTTTACTACTAAAGATCTTGGCGTTGCAAAGAAGATTCTAGGCATACGCATTCACCGAGATAGAGAGCATGGGAAGTTGTGGTTGAGTCAATCCGAATACATTAGCAAAGTTCTTGAAAGATTTGGAATGGTTGATTGCAAACCGGTTTCTACACCTCTAGCGGCACATTTTAATCTATTAAAGAAGAGTTCTCCAAAGGATGATAAATTTGAAAATGTTCCTTATACCTCCGCGGTTGGTAGCTTGATGTATGCTATGATATGTACAAGGCCGGATATTGCTTATGCAGTGGGGGTTGTTTCAAGGTATATGTCTTGTGCCGGTTGGGAGCATTGGCAAGCCGTCAAGTGGGTTCTTCGTTACTTGAAGGGTACACAAAATTTATGCTTGTGCTTTGGAGGTTCTTCATTGGTGGTTAATGGTTATGTTGATTCTGATTATGCCGGTTGTAGAGAGACAAGGAAGTCCACTACGGGTTATGTTTTCACATTTGGTGGTGGTGCGGTGAGTTGGATGTCTAAACTTTAAGACATTGTTGCCTTGTCTACTACGGAAGCGGAATATATTGCCTTGACCGAAGGAGCAAAAGAAATGATTTGGTTGAAGCATGTACTTAATCAATTTGAAGTGGTACAAGAAAAATATGTGTTGCATTGTGATAGTTAAAGTGCGATACATCTTGCTAAGAATGCGGCTTTTCATTCTAGAACAAAGCACATTGATGTGCGGTACCACTTTATTCGGCTTGCTTTGGAGCGTGGATATTTACATGTTGAGAAAATCCACACAAATGACAACCTTGCGGATTTGTTGACAAAGGTTGTGCCTACGGAGAAGACTTCTCATTGTAAGAGGCTTTCCGGGTTAGTGGAGACGTAACCTGGATGTTTGGAGGACAATGCTTGATGCTTCATTGATGCTTGATTGAAGATTTGTCTTCAAGTGGGGGATTGTTAAATATTGGCTTGATATCCTTGTGATGAAGCCAAAATCTTGATCTCTTTTAATCCAACGGTCTAGATTGCTCTATTGTTTATATAGGGTTATGTTTGTTGGGTGTTGTGTAATGAGAGAAAAGAGAGAAAGATAGAGAGGGTGAGTTCTCTTGTATTTGGAGAGTGAAAAGAGTGGTGTAGAGGAGAGCTCTTGTTCTTGCTTGATCTCATTAAAACAAGGTAAGACCCTTGTTTTTGAGGTAAGGCTAGTTCTTAGAGCTTGGTAATCCTCTTGTGGTTTTATGCCTATCTTTTATACTCTTGTACTCTTGTTATCCCCCATGATATAGTGAAGCATTGTTCTCCCGTGGATGTAGGCTTATTCTTAGCCGAACCACGCTATATTGGTGTCTCTTACTTTATTCTTGTGAGATTGGTTATATGTTATCCTTGCATTGCCCATTCATTGTGTGATTGGTAGGTATTGTGATATTGCATACCAAGTGTTCGACGAATTGCCACACTAGTTCCGTGCTTCCTCACACACAACTAGCTGGCATCCAAGAGAGATACATATGACAAATATTCAAGAAAACCGTAGACCTAGAAATAAACACTGAATTGAAAACACAGTTATTTCTAGCAAGCCAGATATGCCAAAGGACCACCCTCGCGATAAGCGAACAGGGAAGCCTAAGAATAGGGTCAAGCCAGATAAATATTTTTATCTAATAGGAACGCGTCACTACCGTACTAAACTAGCTATGTTATCTTGTGTTTTCTTGACGTAAACCAAATCCATTTCCCTACAGCACTTCATTATTCAAAATACTAATTAAGATTAGCTTTGAATTCGGCTCGGGGCCACTATATAAAGGACGTAGTGGTGGGAGGGTATGAATTGCAAAGCATAACATCAAAAGGATAACGATGGCAAGCAATGGTAGTTGTAATGCAGTTGATGATCACAAGGAGAACATAGGTGGTTGGCTTGGTGGCCTAGCAAGCGTCCTAGCGTTGGCTACTGCCAATTCTCCCAATGTTTTCTATCAAGACGCCTACCCTGACTACTACTTTAGAATCACCGATAATGAGCACATGACTGATCAGCTCAAGGAAAAGTTCAAGCGAATATGTAAGTATACTATTGTGATCATCATTGTTTATAGTTTCTTAATATATATTATCAATCCATGCATGCAAAGGTGGTGGCATGCAACTATATATAAAACCTTTTCAACACCTTCTACACTAGCTAGGAATATATATAGAGAAAGGTGAAGCCACGTGAACAAACAAATTTTACATGCAAAATCAAATCATTAATTTACATTGAAAAGATGATTACCATTTGGTTTGTAGTCATTTACCATGAAAGACATATTTATGCATTATATAAATTAAGTTTCTATACATGAATTTGCATGAGTGCAAAGCTGGTGGCATGAAATTAATTATTTATATTAAAAGCAATGTATACAATTAATGGATACAGGTGAGAGGTCAACGATCAAGAAGAGGTACATGTTCTTGACTGAGGAGATTCTAAAGCAGAAGCTGAACCTGTGCTCGTTCATGGAAGAGAACTCACTAGACACTCGCCATGACATAGTTGTGGAAGAGGTGCTAAAGCTCGGAGCAAAGGCGGCCGTTAAAGCTGTCACGCACCAAACCCGGTGCGCTGACAAATGGCCGCATTCTTATGGGCCGAAACCCGATAGGCATGCAAGGCCTCAGACCTGTCTTAGCATAAAACATAACATCTAATAGCAACATAATATCCAAGATGAAATAAATAGAGGCACTACAAGTTCAAGATACAAAATGAAAGCAATAACAAGTTCGAGGTCTACAAGGTGAAAGGGAAACATATAAACAACCTAACAAAGAGGGGAGCCTGACGCTTGGTAACCACAGCTATGCTAGTAACCACAACCTTACTCCTGATCTGAAAAAAGGGAATAAAAACATTCATGAGCTCGACAGCCCAGTAAGTAACCCAAAAACAAAACTTGGATTCAAACCAAGATTCAAGAATTTTATCAAAATAATTTCTGATAAACATAAGTGTGCATAAGCAAATATAATAATTTCAAATAAACATAAGTATGTACAAGCAAGTATAATCCTTCAACTGTGATTAATCAACACAGTAAGAACAAGTTCTAGAATATATCAATTTTCAAAGTATATGTCTCATAGACTATGGTCCGGACAGAATATCAAAGATCATTTGTTTATCCTCCGTGACCCGAACCAGAATATCAGAGGCCATTATTGTTTCACCGACGGAAATTAAGCGGCGCGAAACCAGTTTCTATTTCAGAATTTCATGTCGATATGGTCAGTGTTTGACCCCTAGTGACAGGGTTATTGCATAGTCAATTCGGAGACTAGAATTTCATAACAAAGTAATTTTAGTATCAAAATAGACTTAATTATTTAAATCTCAGAATATTTCAGAATCTGAATCCCACAAAGCAAAAATTTCCATTAAACCAAAATACTGATATTTGCATAAACCAATAGAAATCAGCCATTTCAATTCTAAAGAAACAGTAACACTTAACCTCATTTTCCAGGATACATGAATAATTAAAAATTTAAAAATTTAAACAGTCCAATGCCATCCGTGGGTAAAATAATGTAATAAAGATTCAATTCATTCAACAACATTCAAAAAGTTCTCTTTCAGACACTAAAAGAAAAATTAGCTAATGGATAAAATAATTCATTCAGTGGATAAGGAATCAAATCAATAAAAACTACTAATTTGAAGAAACTAGTCAATTACAAAATTAAAAAAAAACAGAAACTCCATCAAAGCTTTTAACGTGAATAAACTTAATAACTTAATAGTTTTCTCAAATACTAGATAATTAGATAACAAATGGAAATAATCAACCAATTAACATTTTAAAAAAAATGTTTAAATAAATCACCAACAAGATCAAATATGCTATAAATAACATGAGAATTTGAATGAAAGTATAAGAAAAGAATGGATCATCCACTACCCAAAAATTTAGTTAATTAAACTCATATTTAAACAATACCCAATCATATTAATAGGAAACTTCTTATAATTAAATTTAAAAGAGAATCTAACGAATGTCATGATTTAAAGTTCTCAGGTAGTAAACAATTAGTCAAACGGTGATTAAAATGAAATTCAAGAAAACCTCTCATCTTACAGTAAACAATTGGCTAATAAAAAGATGATTGATTAACAGGATCATAAATCAAATAAAACCACATCTAACATGATAAGAAATTGATAAACAAAGGATAAGTAATGAATCAAATAACAACTCATTATATGAATAATTGATGTAATAAAATAAAATTTAACAATTTAAATAATTTAGACAAACCAAAGAAAGCAAAATAATCCAACGAGATAAACTCAACAAAACTTACAAATTTAAAAGAATTTCCGAGATAAAAATACGTGGTTACTTACTTGGTATCCCCTAGAATTCTGAATCTGAATCAAACACCCAAAATTAAATCTTCACAGGAGATCCTATGGCATACAATGACAAGAAGGTTTTAAAAAAAATCCCTCCTCAAGCTATTAGGGTTTCTAATCTTAATTTCTATCCTTGAAAACAAAATCCTAATTCCTACAATCTAACAATAATAAAAATTCGCACACACCTGCATATCCTTTCTCAGAAATTCCTTTTCTCCTTGATGCCAATGAGATGGTGATACGATGGAGAAAAATGATCCACTAACTAATGTCTTAAGGCTACAGATCGGTCGTGGGGAGCGGTGGGCAGCGGTGGTGGGCGACGTTTCTCATAGAACGTGGCTAGGGTTTTCAAAATAATACATTTAAAATAACATACAAGACACTCCACGTAAGAAAATAAAAATAAAATATAATAATAATAATTTAAATAATAATAAAAAATGTGGGGTCTATAAAAGCTTTACAGGAATGGGGACGTCCACTCTCAGAGATCACTCACCTTATCTTCTGCAGCACGGGCGGTGTTGACTTACCGGGGGCTGACTTCCAGCTCATCAAGCTCCTTGGCCTCTCATTGTCCACTAAACGTATTATGCTCTACGGCTTGGGCTGCTACGCCTGCGGCAGAGTCTTAAGAATAGCTAAGGATCTCACAGAAAACAATCAGAATGCCTGTGTACTTGTCGTATGCTCAGAGATGACTTCCATTGGCTTCTGTGGGACTGATGATGTGCACATTGACAGCCTTATAGGGCAAGCTATCTTTGAAGATGAGTCATCTGCGGCGGTGGTGGGAGTAAACCCCATTCCTGGCATGGAAACTTCCTTTTTTGAACTGGTGTCCACAGACCAAGTCATCATCCCTGACAGCGAGAAAGAAATTCATCGTCACCTTAGGTAGTGTTTGTTTGGAAGGTTTTTGAGTTACATATAACTTGAGTTATTGGGTTTTCTGAAATCCAGTGTTTGGTTCACAGGATTTGAAAAATCAATGTAACTCATATTACATCCAATGAGGGATTTGGTTTTACAGCCAAATGGGGCGTAAAACCAAATCCATTATCTTTAAATTTCTTCAAATGCATAACTTGTGACCTATATGTGACCAATTAAAGAAAAACAAATATGATGAAACATTTATGGATATTTTTGTGGAGTGAAAAATTATAAAATTTAATAATTACTTTGATAATTAATTTAATAATAAAATTAAGAGTTAAAATGATCAATGCGATAATTAAAATCATTAATAACATGCTAAAAATATATGAAAAGTTCAAAATACTTTTTTTATTGGGTTAAAAAAATTAAATTTAAAAAAACTATAAAATATAATAAAAATAAATAAATAAATATACTAATAAATTTAATAACTAATTTAATAATAAAAATTAATAGTTAAATTAATTAATACGAGTACTTAAAAATCATTAATATATTTATAATGTAAAAAAATTTCTAATTTCAAATTTATAAATATCTCTTATCAAATACAAAATCCTATAATACAGAGATCTACAATACATCTAACCAAAACACTGAGATTTGATCGCATCGTATTATAAAAATTCATCGATTTTTCGATTCATTGTAGCTAGAAATCCATCTGTATTCTGATTCTACTCGAACCAAACACCCAGAGAAGTAGGGCTTACGTTCCATTTGCGAAGTGATGTACCAAATACCATTAGCGAAAATATGGAGGAGAGCTTGTTGAAGGTGTTTGAACGACTAGGCATGCCCATCTCGGACTGGAACTCGTTATTCTGGATCACACACGCTGGAGGGCGTGCCATTTTTGACAGAATCGAAGAAAAACTGGGGTTGAAGCCTGAGAAGCTAAAAGCTACGCGTCACGTGATGAGTGAGTATGGGAACATGATCAGCTGTTGTGTGTTTTTCGCCATGGATGAGATGAGGAAGAGCTCAATGCCGGAAGGGCTACGTACTGCTGGAGAGGGGCTCGAATGGGACGTGCTTCATGGCTTTGGTCCAGGGCTGACCATGGAGACTGTTGTCCTCCGTGCACCACCTCTTGGTGGCCTTGTTTCAAATTGAAATTATTAACTAGCTATTGTGATCTTGGATGTGGCATTTGAACTAGTGGGCTATATGTGAAATCAGCTGTTGTTGTGCACTATTTGCTTATATATATATATATATATATGTATGTATCCAGCTACTTGTTTCAACAAAGATCACAACACTAATAAGTGGCCATGTATGCCATTTAATTAAAGCATTATGTCATTTTCTTGATTATAATTAATATACTTATTGAGAGATGATAATAAAAACATATATTGTCTGCCCCTAACTTTTATTTATTTATTTATTTATTTTTGCAACCCTGGTAGTATTTCAACTAGCCCCATTTTTTTTTTCTTTTTAAGAGCGTCGAACTACAACTTGTGATCGATTAGCGCTCACTCTTTGTATACTAGACCTTCAGCTGAATAAAGTGAACCAATTTCACATGAGGATATACTTATTGGCCTCAGCGTTGCTCCCAAACAACAGAGGTTTCGATCTTAATCAACAAAAGCTAATCCTTCCGTTATTGCTCTATAACTTGTCGTAAATTCTGATGTGTTGGATGAAACTCATCCTTCTGATCAAATCCAAATTATCCTCATAGAAGACCAAACACTTGATAGTTATGATCTCCTATTCCTTTGAATGTGAAATCTTTTAGCGGAAAAAGTTTTTTGGTTGGTTACGAGTTTTAAAGGTTTGTTTGCAATCGGGCTCACCTGTGGATCAGGCCCACACTGGATTTTTAAAATTTATCTGCTCAATTGAATAAATGATCCGGGCCCACTTCATCCGTGTGCAGTTTTCTTATGCACCTGCACATGGGCCGGGCTACTGTGTTTTATGTCTTTTTGCTTCACATAGGAGTAGATGGGCCGGGTTCAAACAGGACTTTTAATTTTTTTCCAATATTGTCAAAACCGGATCGGCCAGGCCGGTTCGATCGGAAAAACCGGGAACCGGCCATGAGGCTGGTCCAGCTACCACTTTTGACTCGGTGTTGAGATAACTCGGTCAAAAACCAGTGACCCGGCCGGTTAACCCGGAAACCGGTTGACCCGGCCAGATCTACTAGGTTAAAAAAATAAAAAATTTCAAAAAAAATGAAAATTTTCTGTGGCGAGAGAAAGTGAGATTTTTCATATATCAGTTATAAAAAATTTCTATGGCGAGTGGCTTCAAGCAACGGCGGCGAGAGTGCGAGAGAAACAAACGAGAGAAAAAAGGCAGAATCAGAGAAAAACCAGAAGAAATGTGAAAGAGACGCTGGTGGAGACCACTAGATCAGAAGAAATGAGAGAGAGACGAGAGAGATATATATATATATATATATAGAGAGAGAGAGAGAGAGCACTTATGATTTTTTTTCCCCCTCGTTGATGAGTCCCGAGACAGGAAGGATTTTTTTTTAATTTTTCTCTTATTTGTGAGTCCCATGAGAGAAGTGTGAGAGAAGATTAGGGCTTTTAAATATTTTATTTTTTTAATATTTTATATAAAACTAAAACTTTAAATATTAAATTTAATTATATTTTAAACATTTTTAAAATCAACGAATATACATAAAATAAAATTTTAAAATAACATATTTAATTAATTGTGCTTTTTTAATTATTAAAAATATAAGTTAGATTATTTTTTTTATTATTAATTATTATAATATATTTTTTAATATTTTATTATTAACCTCGGTTCAACCCGGTCGAACCCATCGACCCCTAACCCCTGGACTTGGCCTGGTCAATGTCTGGGCCCGGTCTGATTACCTTGTTTTTTTTTTTCTGCAGACGGGAAGACAAGGCCCTGGCTCAAATGGTTTTTTAAAATTTTTCTGGACCACGCTGGGTTTTAAAAATTTATTTGCACGCATCAACACATGGGCTTATGACTTATTGAGTTTGGTGCCTTTTTTTTTTCATATAGTCGATCTGTTTAGGTTTTTTTTTCCGGTTGTTCTGCCCATTGTCTTCCATTTTAAATAAATAGTGATTTATTTATTTTTTATTGTAATAAAAAAAATTATTGAGTTTGAAAATGTCGTTTCAACACACAGACCGGCCGAATCTTTATGATACAAGTCATACAACAAGCAACCAATCAAGATTATTTTACCCTGTGCCTTTCGAAATAAACCAAGCAGGTACCTTCCGCATGCTATCAATGAAACTATAGAAGATAATTAATAGCATTGAATTCTGATTTGAAAAATTATATATATATATATATATAATTGATTTTATTGTTTGTCAAATCCCCGGTTTTAACATGATAAATAAAGTAAAACAGCATTCAATTCTCCATCTTGAATGAAGCCAATTTTCTTGTTATTATTTAATTAATGGGTTGACAGAGAGTTCGAATCACTATATAAAAGACGCAGTAGTGGGAGGCTGTATGAGTTGCAAACCATAAAGCTTGAAACAGTGATCAGCAAAAGCTCAACAATGGTGAGCAATGGTAGTGGTGGCCTAGCAAGTGTCCTAGCATTGGGCACTGCCAACCCTCCCAATGTTTACTACCAAGACGCCTTCCCTGATTTCTACTTTAGAATTACCAATAATGAGCACAAGGTTGAGCTGAAGAACAAGTTCAAACGAATATGTAAGTATATATACTCTTGTGGTCATCCTTTCTAATAATTAGGTTCTTACTATAATTAATCCATGCATGCACGTACAGGTGCTTCATGTAGCAATATATATAGCTTTTTCAATACTAATGGCAACCCTCTTCCTCTCCTAATGGCAACCCTCTTCATGCTTTTACTCACCGTTTATCCCGTGCTCGTACTAATATTATCTCTTGGAGATCTGCAGGTTTAACCCCTCTGGACGCTGCTATCAAGGAGACGGAAGACCGTATTCATTTTTTAGAAGCTGTTGATTCCCCTGATATTGCTATTACTGAATGCCTTATGAGTAATTATAACATGTTTGAATCCCTGCAATACCAAAACTCCCTTAGATGGGCCCAGCGTGCTCATCTTCTTTGGTTGAAGGATGGAGACCGGAACACTACTTTCTTTCATAACTCTGTACCCATTCGAACTCACTTTAACACTATCTCCCAGGTTTCTGACTCTTCTGGTAACTCTGCCTCTGATCATCCTGCAATTGAGAGTTTGTTCCTTAATTTTTATACTAATCTTTGGACAGATCATTCCAACAGTAATTTCATAGATATCTTTAATGCACTTCCCAATGATCTTCCTACTCTCTCTGAGGTAGAGGGTTCTTATCTCACCCGTCAGGTTACTCACGATGAAGTCTTTAAGGCCTTACAAGATCTTCCTTCTGGTAAGTCCCCTGGACCTGACGGTTTCAATGCTGAATTTTATCATTTCTTTTGGCCAGATATCGGGGATAGTCTCTGTGAGGCCATCTCTTACTTCTTTAACAACTCTGTGCTGCCTACTTCTTGGGGTAGAACTTACATTGCTCTCATTCCTAAGAAAGATAACCCCAGGTTGGTTTCTGACTATCGCCCCATATCTCTGTGCAATGTTAATTTTAAAATCGTGACCAAAATCCTTGCTAATAGACTTAAAAGTGTTCTCCCTAAACTTATTAGTCGTGAGCAAGTGGGCTTTGTTTCTGGTCGGTGTTCGTTCGATAACATTATTGCGGTGCATGAGATTGTTCATACGATGGAGCATGATATTAAGAACCCCCCTAGGATGTTAGCCAAAATTGATATTGAGAAAGCTTATGATTCTTTAATGTGGAGTGCAATTCTTGCCACTTTAGCTAAAATGAAGTTTCCCAATACTTGGATTTCTTGGATTGATACATGTCTTAGATCTAGTTCTTTTTCTCTCCTAATTAATGGTTCTCCTTCGACATGGTTTTCTTCTTCCCGTGGTGTTCGTCAAGGTGACCCCATTTCTTCTTATCTTTTCATTCTTGTCTCTCAGAATCTCTCTTCAATCCTTAACCGTGCCCTCCATTCTGGCATGATTCCTGGATTTGATCCTAACCTTATTTGTAATTTTAACCACCTAATGTATGCTGATGATTTGGTTGTTATTACTAGAGCCTCTCGGCCTGCTACTAGAAATCTCAAACTGTGCCTAGATTTTTATTCTAGTTTGACTGGTCAAGTTGCATACATTTCCAAATCTGCTATTTTTCTACCTTCTTGGTTTAACTACAGAGTGGCTAGAAGTATTAGATCTATTCTCCAATTCTCTACTGATTCCTTTCCCTTTATGTACCTTGGTGTCATGATTTCTCCTAAAAGACTCTGCTCTAGTTCTTTCAAACCAATTGTTGATAAGATTTCCCGCACTTGTGCCAGATGGAAACATTCTAAACTTTCTTTAGCAGCCAAGTCCACCTTGATTAATTCCTCTCTGCTAGCGATCCCTACTTATTATCTGTATGTTCTTCCTATTCCCGATTTTGTTCTCTGTGAGATTTCCAAAATTGTTCGATGTTTCTTTTGGCATAAAAGTGGCAATGGAAAGGGCATCCATGCAGTCTCTTGGAGTCGTGTTACCATGGCAAAATTTGAGGGGGGTCTTGCTCATCGGAACTTAGCTATCGCTAAACATTCCCTCAAAGCTAAACATGTTTTCAATTACTTAAACAAGGTTGATATTACTTGGGTCAATATTGTGCAGCTCAAATATGGTCATGTTAATTTCTGGAAGGATTCCATTCCTCGCAATTGCTCCTGGTTTTTTCAAGGTTTATATCACACTGCTAAAATTATGAGGCCTCAAATACTTCTATATTATATGATTCCTGGTGTTCAGATATTCCTATTGCTTTTATGCCCAACTACATTAATATGCATACCAATCTAGAAAACATCTCTTGCTCTGATTTGTGTAATAATACTAGCTGGGATTATGATCGTCTATATAATATATTTGGTTCCAAAGGGGGTCTCCCAAAGCTGTGGGTTTGGTCTCCCAAAGCTGTGAATCATAAGATTGCTCCCAATGTTTATCATACCTTAAATTGTAACACTCCTTCTCCCTCACCTTGGATTGGGTGGGGTAAAATTTGGTCTTTAAAGGTTATGCCTTGTGTTAAGCATTTTCTGTGGTTATTGTTTAATGGTCGTCTTGCTACTGCTGATTTTTTACATTCTATTCACTTGGGTCCCAGACGCAGCTGTGTTTTTTGTAATCTTTGTGATGAAACCCCTGAACATTTGTTTAATCATTGTGCTAAATCTCAAAGTACTTGGAATGCCTTATCTTCAATAACCTCTAAAAATTTCTCATTTCCTGATGGCTTTTGTATGGGTTACTGGTTGTCTCAGTCTAATTTTTCCTTTAAATCTAAATCAATTATTGCTTTGACAGCCTGGTATATCTGGAAAGCAAGATGCGATGCCATTTTCAGGGACATTAAGCCTAACTTTATCAATATTGCTTACAGGGCTTCTTCTCAAGCTTTATCTCTCTTCTCTGTTGGCAATTCTCCCTGCAGAAACCTTATTCTTAATAACTTCTGTAAATTTGATGGCCCCTTCCTATTTACTGCATCTGTTTGGAATTGTGCCACTCAGATCTAAAGAGGTGCTTTCATGTTGGCTGATTCTAATTTTAGAATTCTTCTCGCAGGAAGACACTGCAACTCTGCTAAATATTTGCTTTCTGCAGATCTGCAAAACCTTAATGGTGTTCTTCAGAATGTTTCTAATCTCAGTACTCAGCCCAAAGTTATTTTCATCACCAGCACCTATGTCTTGGATGCTCTCCGATCCACTCATCAATCTTGTTCCTGGCAATTTCTTCATTGGATCAATGGCATCAACTGTCTTCTCCAGAATTTGGGCTCTCCTCGTTCTAGCCTTAGCATTATTATCAAGCTGGCTTCCCATGGCCTCAATCTTCATCAACTCTCTCTTTTTCATGCTGGCCATGATCTCCCACATTGGATAATGAAGTTGTTTAACACTGCTGGATTCTTTTTTTAAAAGCTTTTCTGTTTTTTTCTCTCTTGTTAGCTCTTCTGTTTTAGTTTAGTTCTTGTATTTCTCTTCCTTTTGTCTTTTTTCTGTCTGGTTTTTCCTTCAATAAAAGCCTCTGGGCTCCTTTCTACAAAAAAAAAAAAAATACCTTCGGAAGAATATATGGGAAGTTTAAGCCACGTAAACAAACAAATTTCACATGCAAAACCCTATCATATACTTTGACAGACATGTTATTAATTTAAACCATTATTATATAAATTTCATACCATCATTTGCATGCATGAAAAGGTGGTGAAATTAATGGCAAATTAAGTATATATAGAATTAATGGATATATATAAAGGTGAGGGGTCAATGATCAAGAAAAGGCACATGTTCTGGACGGAAGAGATGCTAAAGCAGAAGCCCAACATGTGTGCATTCATGGAAGAAAACTCACTAGACACTCGCCATGACATAGTTGTGGAAGAGGTGCAAAAGCTCGGAGCAAAGGCAACCATTAAAGCTTTGGAGGAATGGGGGCGTCCACTCTCTGAGATCACTCACCTTATCTTCTGTAATCTCAGCAGTGTTTACCTGCCAGGTTCTGACTTCCAGCTCATCAAACTCCTCGGCCTCTCATTGTCTACTAAACGTGTTATATATGCTCTACGGCCTTGGCTGCTACGCCGGCGGTACCATCTTATGAATAGCAGAGGATCTCGCAGAAAACAATCAGAATGCCCGTGTACTTATCGTATGCTCTGAGACAAGTGTCATCAGCTTCCGTGGGACTGATGATGTGCACATCGATAACCTTATAGGACAAGCTATCTTTGGAGATGGGTCGGCTGCTATGGTGGTGGGAGCAAACCCCATTCCTGGTGTGGAAACTCCTTTCTTTGAACTAGTGTCTACTGACCAATATATCATCCCGGATACCGAGGAGTCAATCCGAAGTCATCTTGGAGAAGTAGGTATGACGTTCCATTTACTCAGTGACGTACCAAACACCATCGATAAAAATATAGGCAAGTGCTTGTGTAAAGTGTTTGAATTACTAGGCATCTCAGACCGGAACTCATTGTTCTGGGTCACCCATTCTGGAGGGCGTGCTATTTTTGATAAGATTGAAGAGAATCTGGGGCTGAAGCTTAAGAAGCTAAAAGTCGCTCGTCACATGATGAGTGAGTATGGGAATATGATTAGCTGCAGTGTGTTTTTCGCCATGGATGAGATGAGGAAGCGCTCAATTCTAGAACGACTACCAACTACCGGAGAGGGGCTTGAGTGGGGTGTGCTTCACGGCTTTGGTCCAAGATTGACCGTAGAGACTGTTGTCCTCCGTGCACCACCTCTTCATGGCCTTGTCTCAAATGGAAATTATTAACTATATAGCTGCTGTAGTATTGTGCCATGGCATCTGTACTAGTGGGCTGAGTGAAATATTGTGGTGCAGTGACTGCAGTCAGTGGTTGTTGTTGTCTATGTTAATTAAGGGTTGATCGTTCCAGTGGTTCCTCAATCGTTTGTGGCATTTATCTACTTCTTTTAATAAAGATCACACGGCATTGAGTGGTCATTTATGCCCGTTAATTCAAAGCACTAATATGTCATTTTTTTCATATATATATATATATAGATATTTATTGAAAGAGGATAATCAAATGGAAAAATATATGGGAGGTTTATTTTCTCAGAGCTCTGCCTACCATTAAACATCCAGAACTTGTGATTAACGTTCATCTTTCTTTTATTTTTTATTTTTTATTTTTTATTTTTTTTTACAAATAGACAACAAGTGATGCATATGCATAGAGTTAGTACTTCATTAACGGAATTGTAATTTACAAAACAACATTTTTTGTTTGTAATCCGTTTATAAAATGAATTAGCAGCGGATTACAAACGGAATTTTTCAATTTAAAAAAACCTTGTTGCTAATTTATTACAAACAAAATAGTAGTCCATTTCAAACATTAGACGGATTTGCAACATAATAAATTCCATTTTCAAATTTTGAAAATCGTTGTGAAAATTACTCCGTTTCAAAATCGTGTGTGGATTTTTAAATTCAATGTCAAATCCTATCTTTTATATACATGCTAACTACTGTTTATATTTATTCACTGGTTGTATTTATTTTTAACAGTTGTTGGTAATTTATTTATTTTATAAAAACAAAATATATATAGAAGGATGACGAACTCAAAGGATACATAGGGGGACATCGATCTATTGGAGAAATGTTGTTATGCTATTTTCGATAGAATTGATTAAATTAGACGGGAATCATGCATTGACAACTACTCTGCCAATTGACAACTACTAGATAGCCTAAAGAAAGTCACCATGAGAGATGGGTGAGTGGTGCAACGTCGAATCTCTTGTACTGTAGTATTGGTGCAAATATACTATATAAATAATATAAAAATACTATATTAGTAATGTTCATCCACTATATTGTGAAATTCGATGCTAAATCTAGTATGTTTCATACTCTCAAATTTACGGCATCACTTAAAGATGAGAGAGAGTCAAAATAAGCATTTCAGACGCTAAATGAAAAAGTTGGAGCTCTCTCGGCATCATTTAAATAAACATAAGACAAACTGAGTGTCTTGCGGTCAGCTTACAGCTAATCTTATGGCCAACCTTACGACCGTAAGTGGATTCCAAAAAATCTTACGAGCATGCTTATGCCTGTAAGGAGAACTTAGTGCCAAATTAGAGAATCTTACGGGCACGGCTTCAGCCAATAAAGATGGCTGTAAAGACCATCCAGAAGAGTTTACGAACACAACATACGCCTATAAAGGCGAACGTAAGAAGCAGCACAGTGAAATTTATGGTCCAGCTGTCACTCCCCGAACCCGGCTCGCTAAGACCAGTACGCTGACAAACGGCCACACTACAACAAAAAACACTTATTGTGACATTTTTAAAATAACATTTTTGGTAAATGTCATTACAAACCATTAAAATGACTTTTAAGCGATAATTGTGATAAATGTTGGTATGCTTTTATTTATTCCTACATTTATAATGACATTTCTACTTATAGTCACAAAAGGTTTTTATTTTGTAATATTTTTGAAGATTTTAGCAACATTGAAAAAAATGACAGTATAATATTATTTGTTAAGACGCTTGTTATGACCTATGTAACAAATGTCATAATCTAATATGACTTTAATTGTATCAATTTATTATGATATATTTGAAAACACCATTTTAAGTTAGGATATGTATATATCTATATTCAAAAAATATGAACGATAATTTAAAATTGAAAAAAGTGGTATTTAAGGGAAAATAAAAGCATCAATATTTTAATTTTCAAGAGTGTCAAAAATTAGATGGCAATTTTTTTTTATGAGCACCAAAACCTGTGCGGCTTATAGATTCATGATCTATATATAAGACAAGAAAAACCCCCTAATAGTGCAAAAGGCCAAAAATAAAGTTTTTGTCAGTAGATAAAGTAAGTATCTCGATTTTTCTTTATTTCATAATATTTTTTAGCATTGTTTTTCTTGCAATATTATTTAAATATTTAACTTGTTATTCATTTTGGTAAATGATTGATAGTTGATTAATTTTTTAATTAGTTTTTGTTATGAAAACAAGTATGAGAATTTAATTAATCTAATTTTAGGGTTTGATAATATTTTTTTAAAAAAAAAGAAAAAAAAAGAAGAAGATTGAATTTAATTGGGATGAGATATCCAATTTGTTGACAATTAAAATATGTTTTGGTTTTTCTCCTTGCCGATAATGATGATGGGGTGGTTATGATATGGATGCGAGGCTTCAATCCCTGAAATTGCCATTTAGTTTTTTTTATTTAATCCTTGTTTTGTCGAAGTTTTACAATTTGTCCCCTTTTTTTTTATAGGGTTCTTACTATACTTAAGAGGACACACATATGGTTTTGGTGAAGTTTTACAATTTGCTCCTTATATAATTTTTATTTCTTATAGTGTTCTTGTTACAATTATGGCTCACACATAGCTTTGTTGAAGTTTTATATTTCATCCTTTTATTCCAAATTAAATTATTTAAAGGTTCTTATTATTGTTATGACACACACATACATAAATTGAGATAAATTATATATCCTCTTTCAATATAAAAATAGCTTATTTGTATTCTTTTTTATGCAAATTATATATGTTCCACATGATTTTATTCTTTATTTTTTATTTATATTTCAAATTTTTATCATTGATTATAATATATCATGTATGTTTACATTTAATTTAACTTTTATTGTTATATTACCTTTATTTTATTAAATGTAAAAAATTTTGTAGGCGGGAGATGCTACAAGTAGTTCTCGTTCTCAATTAGTCACTCAATTTCATTTTAGCGATAATGATCTTGTACAATTTTTATAATATCATCCTATTATATTTCCAAATTATTAAAATTATAAATTGTATTATTTATTAATTGATTTAGATAGACACTGATGTATTTGTATATTTTATTTTGTAGATAAGAGATCACTATAATAAATTTAAAGTCAATTCTATGGATAGAAACTTTAGGTTTATTATAATATTTGAAAGTTATTTTTTAAAGATTTGTAGATTATTTTGACATTGTTTTAATTATTTTTAAAATTTTAAAATTATAAATTATATTATTTATTTATCTCTTTTTCTATATTAATTGATTTAGATAGACACTAATGTATTTGTATATTTTATTTTGCAGATAAGAGATACAAATTTAAAGACATGCAATTAAACGGATTGAAGCCTTAGATTTATTATAATGTTTGAAATTTATTTTTAAAATATTTGTAGATAATGTTGACATTATTTTAATTAGTGTTTTAATGCTATGCTGGATTTTTAAATTTTTGATAAATAATTTTTATTAATATTTTGTTAAATTATGCAAATTAATTTTATAGAATTTAAATTATATCTCATATTTTATTTAATTAAATCATATATAAATATTGTTTAAATTAATATTGTGAAAAATTATACAATATTCTTATACCAACATTTATAAATGACACTTAATTTTGAAATTAGATAAGATTAATAACTTTTACTAACATTTACAAATATTGACCTAAATTGGTATTCATATATAATTGATATTTTATTAAACCAATGTTTACAAAAAGTCGATATAAGTAATTTAAGATACCTTTAACAAATGTTATTATATAACCTCTATAACAGCAATTATAAATATTGCAATATTCCAAAATTAATGTGATAAAAACTTGTGGCGACATCTACAAATGTTGAAAAAAAAATAAAAATAAAAAGTATTGCTTAAGCCATATACAAATGTTGGAATAAAATCCATATTGAGACTATTTACAAATGTCGGGAAAATATCACAATAAATGTTGGAATATATAGGTACCGAAGTTTCTTAGAAATGTCACAACAAAGTATACCGACTGTGGCAATTGTGACACATAATCTACATTTGTTACAAAATTCGGTATAGAGTTATTCTGATGATTTTTTGCTATTTTACGACATATGTCAAACGTCAGAAAAATCCTATTTTCTTGTAGTGCCACACACCAACCAAGCCGAGACCCAGTAGGCATGCAAGGCCAAAAAACTTGTTCTTAAAATCACAAAATCTAACAGAGAAGCGAAAACTAGAAACAAGAACAGAGTTCAACACTAAAAGAAACAAACTAAGTGTTTTGCATAGTCAATACAAGTTTATTCAAATAAAACATATGCCCACAGCAAACAGGACTTTTTACATGCTAATTAAATTGGCGATGGCAAAACGATCCCCGCTAAGCTATCCGCCACTCACCCCCACTCCTGATCTGAAAAAAATATCAACAATATTTATGAGCTTAACAACCCAGTAAGCACCACTAAAAATATAGGGATCAATCACTCAAAATCATAATTTATCAAAATGCAAAATAATAAATGAAATTTATTTCAAGTAAACACCAATGTCAAACACTGAGCATATAGGTCCCCCAAACAACTTTTGCCAAAATAAAATCACAGAATTCATATGTTTACCCTCGGTGACCCGAGACAAAATTTCAGAAAAGTCATATTTTTACCCTCGGTGACCCGAGCCAAAATTATTAGAGCCCGTTATTCTTCATCGACGGAAAGCTGTGGAAAACTATAGTTTCTATATCAAAATACGTATCGATACAATCAATGTTTAACCCCCAGTGTCAAAGTTAGTGCATAGTTAATTGGGGACTAGTTTCTATGTCAAAATACTTCATGCTCATAAATCATCAAACTATCAAAATTCAGATTGAGCAAAATACAAAGTAATTCACCAAACAACATTTTTAATAGTCGTGTGATCCCGTTTTTCATAATATCAAAATAATCAATTATTTAACTTTAATCAATAATTCAAAAATATCATTAATCAGAAAACTAACAATATAAAAATTTCAAATAAGATACATAATGCAAATAATCAGAAATTGATAAAATATTTGAAAATTCAAAGTTTTAAAAGAATCAAAATTGATAAAATAGCTGGTAATCAGAATTTAAATAAAATATATAAAAATTCAGAATTTAAGTAAATCAACATTTAAATAGTTCCAGAACTTTTAGTTTAAAGACATCTTTAATTCAATTTTTTTAAAATAATTAAATGATAAATCCGAAATTAATAATACTTAAAGGGATAAAGTTAGATTGAGTATCATTAATCTAATTTTACAAAATAGATAAATAAAATAATTAAATTCACAAATTTAGCTAGTGTCAAAGGATGTATATACATAGTATAATTTATATGTGGTTACTTACCTGATGTTCGCTAAATTTCCAAAATCCAAATCGATTTCCACTCAACTCTCCACAAAAGAACCTATAGACATAAAATCAGTTTAGTAATCCTAACTTTACAAGTCATCTAGGATTCTTGGATTTCAACCATAACATACAGACACTATAATAGAGAAGAGATACAGAACTAGTAAGAACCTATTCTTATAAAGGATCAGGTAATACATATCATTGGATAAAATAAGACCTCAATTAAAACACTACACCTACTATCCCAAACAGCAAAGTGCAACTAGAAGATAATTGACCTGCTAAACACTACTAATTAACTCTTGAAGGACAATATATATATATATATATATACTCACACAATAGGCACATCCTTCAAAAGTCGAATGGTGGAATTGCTAACACTATAAAAATGAAAACTTTGGCTTGATTAAAAGTCCAATTCTCCACTGCCAATAGATCTGCACAATCATAATGGCATACATATCTAATAAGACATCACCATACAACTTAAAGTAATTACAATGGAATTAACTTAGCCTCCCTGAAATTAATGATTAATAAAGAAGAAATGAACTGAGACTCACACCACACACAGGCAAATCAGATAGTTAGGATGTTCAAAATAAATAAATAAATATAACATCGTGACCAGGCCGAAAACATGGAGAAGTAATGCTTGCATGTATTCACTACACCATGCAAGCAACCCAAGCAAGTTTATCTTAATTGTACTAATCATGGCCAAATAAAAACGGGGGATCATAAAAGCATGACTCAATTTGAACAGAAACAAGCATATTAAAGAATAAGATGATCAGCAAGATAAGAATATGATTCAAGACTACAAAGCATTTGACAAGGATCAGTACACCAAAATCAGAAGATCCAACAATAGACTTACCTAGAAAATCCTCACAATCACGACATAGGATGGAGACCACTCGACCTCGCTACCAGCTCTAGAAGGCTTACAAGAGAAGAGAGAAGAGCATTTCTCAGTTCTTAATTACCTATAAAATCAATATCACAAATCAAATAGGTAAGATAGCTGTAATCAAGCACGGCGGGTAGGGCTGGCTCAACAGAAAATCAAATTTGGTGAGTTTGTTGGGATAGGATGAGAACAAACCTAATGTAAATAAAAAAATATAAATAAAATTTTAACTAAACCAATTTAATTTTAAAAACAACTGAATTAAAAAAAAAATGGGGTCTACACCAGCGCTTACAGTCGTAAGCGGGACCGTAACACAAACCGAAGACCTTACGGAGGGGACTTACGGTAGTAAGTATTCCCGTAATTCTCGCGAAAATCTTCTGCATCTCTCTTACGGTCATGTCTTTACGCCCATAAGTAGCCCGTAAGCAGTCGGACATAAATAGAACTTATGAGGATTTTTAGGGCATTCTTTACTTTTCTTTTGTGTGATTTTTAGAGGTGAAGTTAGGGAAGAAATGAGACGAATCTCCAGCCCTTAAGGGGCTTTTTGAAATGAGATTTGGACCCACATCCAATGGGATTGGAGGTCGTAGCCATCAAGCTTAGCTCGGCGGTGCGCGTGGAAGCTTTCCTATGGCTTCTTCGGCGATCTTCCGTCGACATGATTGAGAAGAGGGTTTTCATGTTTTTCATGTCTCCTCTTATTATTTGTATCTTGAATACTTGCTCTCTTTTAATGGAGGGCTAATTTGTAGATGTTTGAGCATAGTTAAACCCTAGGGTTTATTTCATTAACATTGCTTTTTTACATCTATGATGCTTTAGTTGTTTTCTTAATTGTAACCATTTCTATTTGTATCTAATTGCGTGTTTGATAGCTTGGTTACTTGATACAAATAGAAATGGTTACAATTAGATACAAATAGACATGATGTGCTTTGTGACGAGAACAAATTCTCACCTAATATAGACATGTCGTGATTAGAGAAAATTGTGAGTAAGCATGGGTATATGGTACTTTCAAGATCCTTCTCTTCAAGGGAGATTAATTATCTATTTAAGAGATTGTTATTAGCTCATAGTGGGGTTTCATAGAATGTTAATGCGATTGTGTGGATGTTTATATCAGCTCTGCACTTATTCAATTACTCTTCGCCTAAAAATTCGTTGTTTGTATAATTCTAAAACCTCTCGGTTCAAATAGAATTGCATGCTTAAGAAACTTTTGTCCTGCACTTTATAACCCTAGACAGATAATATGCCCAAACATGGTTTCTTCAATTTATTTCTCTTCTGCTTTATCTCCATATTTATTGTCTTTATTCTCTTTTGTTCACACACATCACTCGATCACTTAGGCTATTTTTTGGAATTAAGGTTATTACTAGTATTCATTTTCACTCAATGTCAGACAGTATACAAGCACATATGGTTGGCTGTAAACACTCATACTAGGTTTGGCACATAACAGAGGCCTACTTTACTGTGTTGCTACTAATTCCTTACCAAGTTCTGATGTTG
The DNA here is from genome assembly GCF_009730915.1 of Dioscorea cayenensis subsp. rotundata. Taxonomy (NCBI): domain Eukaryota; kingdom Viridiplantae; phylum Streptophyta; class Magnoliopsida; order Dioscoreales; family Dioscoreaceae; genus Dioscorea; species Dioscorea cayenensis. Next base: position 1,119,162 of record NC_052487.1, read on the forward strand.
CCTATGCAACTACCGATAGATTATGCTCTAGTCCTGAAGACTTATTACAACAAGATGAATTGATAGATGATGAATGTAATGAGCTCAGAGTTAGAATAGATGTCACACAATTTAATTCTGCAGCCTGTCACCAAGAAGAGGAGTTAGATACTGTCACGCCCAGACTCGCGGGCCCATGGGATGTGACAACCGCTGCGACAATCCCAGGAGGGACACTCCGCCACTCAACCCTTGAGGCGCCGCAAGGCAATTTAACAACCTGGAAACAACAATATTTACACTGATATATAGCGGAAGTAGTAACAACAACAACCACAATAATAAACAGAAGTAGAGGGGTTTACAAATGCACAGGGACGCAACAATAACAATTGCACACAGCTGATACACCAAGGGTTAAAACTTCTCAAAAGTAATCATAATAATCCACAAAAACTCATTAAGCAAGATAGATTACATAAACATATAAATATGGGTAATCTTCTAATAGAGTCATGCTTAATAGTCCCACTCACAAGATTGGTACTTCCTCTTCCTCACATGCTAATCCTCGGCTAACTCTTTGCCTCGAGCCAACACTTCACATCGTTGCCAATCACAACAAACAACATCAAAGATTAGTACAAAAAATCAAAGCAAAGAAACCTAAGGTTCCTTCTACCAAACAACTCTAAATCGATCCTAGGGTTGGCTCAAAACTAAGTCAAAAGGTTTTTAATGAATTTCTAAGGGTTAGAGCTTCACTCTAATCCAAAGAAATTGAAGAAACAACGAAAACTTACCGGTGTTACAGTAAACTCGGGATTGCTATAGTAACCAAGTAATTGATACAGTTAATCCGTCCCTTAAACAATGGTTTCTCCCGATTTACAACACCTAACAAAGAAATTTCTTTACAAACATTCACACACATGAATAATAAAGACCTTGGCTTCGATTTGAGCCTAAAATCAATCCAAATCAAAAGATATTTCTAGATTTTCGAAGAATTTCAAAAAACGATGAAATACAAGAGAAATACGAAATAAAACCTTGGATAGAAGCTCCTACCGGGCTCAAGAGATGAGAGAAAGAGAATGGATGCTTTGATTCACTGGACAAGCTCGCCAGAGAATTTTTCTAAATTGAGAAGCTCGGCCGAATGAGAAGGAAATGAGAAGAAGAAAGAAAGAAAAAGAAGGAAGGAAGGTTATAGAAAATTCCATATGCTATAGTACCTGGTTGACACAATAACATGCCGCTACAGCTACAGGTCGCTACAATACATACTACTACTGTAAAGGCCGTCTATAGCTACAGTAAACTGGTTATAATAGATACAAATCAAAAAATCTACCCAATGATAACTAGAGGGAAAGCTAGCATCTTCAAACCAAAAGCATACCTTGCAAGGTAGTTACCAGAGTCAATAGTTGCAACTTTATCACAAACAGTATGTAGAACAACAATCGAGGAAGAATATCCAGCTTTAATCAAGAATCAAATATGGACACTTGTACCTCTGCCACCAGGAAGACACTTTGTAGGCTACAAATGGATATTTAAGGTGAAGGAGAAACTAGACGGAATAGTTGAAAGGTACAAGCCTCGATTGGTTGCAAAAGGTTTTCATCAGCGAGGAAGGTTTGATTACACAAACACCTTTAGTCCAGTGGTTAAACAAGTCTTTATTAGGATTGTTCTAACAATAGCCCTAGCAAAGAGTTGGAAACTCCATCAACTTAACATCAACAATGCCTTCTTGAATGGAAACATGCTGGAAGAAGTCTATATGCAGCAACCTGAAGTATTTCATATTAGTGATACTAGCATTGTTTGCAAACTAAGTAAATCTCTGTATGGTCTGAAACATGCACCTAGGGCCTGGTTTAATAAACTTCAAGAATTACTATACAAACTTGGATTTTTCTCTGCCAAAAGTGATCAGTCTCTATTTATCCTGCACACCCCAGAGCACACAACCTACATTCTAGTTTATATAGATGATATTTTGGTTAGTGGAAGCTCAATCTCTATAGTTAATATAATCATCAATACTCTGAAGCAACAATTTCCATTGAAAGACCTTGGTGAATTGAACTATTATCTTGGTACACAGGCTAGTCACCATCTTGATAGCAGTGTACACTTGGGACAATCCGAATATATAATGAGCCTGCTGAATATATAAGGTATGTATGGAGGAATCAAAACCTTCAAATACTCCCATGACAACAAGACATAGATTGACAACGACTGGCAGTATTCCAGTATTGGATCCATCTTTCTACAGGTCAATTATGGGAGCTCTTAAGTATATCATCATCACCAGACCAAAACTCAGTTATTATGTTAACAAGGTATGTTAGTACATGCATACACGTACCACAAGAAGCACATTGGAGAGCTACCAAGCGTATTTTACGGTACCTCACAGGGACTGCAGACCTTGGCCTATGTTTTTAACATGAAAATCCCAATGAGCTATATATTACAGCCTTTGCAGATGCAAATTGGGGGTTTAATCTCAATGATAGGAAATCCACATTCTGGTATTATGTCTTCCTTGCTCCATTATTGTGTCATGGTAAAAAAAAAAAAAAATCAATATACCATCTCAAGGTCAACTTGTGAAGCAAAATATTGAAGAGTTGCTAGCCTTGTGGTAGAATTACTCTCGATTAAATCCATGTTCTCAGAGCTCTAAGCACTTCCCGCTATCCCCACACCATTAGTTTTGTGTGACAACCTAAGTGTAGTGTAGATTGCCTCAAATCCTGTTCTCCATGCAAGGACCAAACACATAGAGTTGGATCTTTATTTTGTTCGAGACAAGGTGCAACTCAAAGAGGTCAAACTCCAACACATCAATGCTGAATTTCAGGTTGCAGACATTCTCACCAAGCTACTAGGTCTATCATTTTTCCTAGCTTTCATTCCAAGATATGTGTGGATACACCACAACTCAACTTGCAAGGGGTGTTAAGAATACAATAGGCCCATCTCAGGCCCAATTCTCTACAACCAACTTTAAGCCCAATTGTAAACATATGGTTCACTATCATCATATGGCCCAAGGCCTACGGACCGCCCAAGCTTGGCTGAAGCCCAATCTAAACCTGATCCAAAGCCAATATTTGACGGATCAGTCCAAGCTAGCGTGCTCGACCCAAATAAACCTTGGATTGGATATACATATAATTTTTACATGATTGGCCGGCCCACGGACTGGACCTTTTGGACTTTTTTTGGGTTGATCCAACAAGCCAATCCATGATTTGTCTCATTGGATTTATTACTATATATTACTAACAAATGTTAAAAAAATATTACAAATGAATAATTGATTGAAATAAGCCGATCACACAAGGGAGCGAACTAGCTAAGTGGTTAATTGTCATAGGCCAACATTATGAGTCATGTAACGCCAACCAACGACTTCCTCCATGATTCATCTTGGAAAATGATTGTATTTTCATTGATCAATCATGTACATCCAATTTTATGTAGAATGGAAAAAAATGCATATGTTTGACAAATGAGTAGTTGCTAATCTAGTTTGGATGTACTTATATAGTAGTGATGCTATATTTTTCTCAAGTAAAAATATATTAATACTAATCAATTAATAAAATTATTTTCTTTTCTTTTATTTTTAAATTATGACAGTTTAATAAAGTAAAGTTGACAAAGAAAATAACAATGGGCCGATTAATTTGAGCCAAATTCAACGGCCGATCCTAGCCCGATCCAATGATTAATCCAAAAAGCTAAGCCCATAAGATGGGCCATGGATTTCATATTTTAAATTTGGGTCAGCCCAGCCTGGCCCAAACTATTCATGAGGCCCATCGGATGTGGACTCGGGCTAGGTCATAACCTTAATTTTCTTTGCTGGGCCGGCCCGGCCCGGCCCAATGATGAGAGTGACATATGGTATAATATATATATATATATATAATCACAATTGGTTAGGATCCTAGGGTTGAGAGATAAGAGTGAACGCGTTTTTGTCTAGGCAACGTATTGTTCTTCTCTCACTCTTCTGTAAATCACTTTCAACAAATCAAGTCCATTCATCCTATAATGTTGAATACAAACAGCCTGCAAACATTGATAACATTGATGGAGGAACACACAAAGTATTGAGCACAACGTACCCCAATTGGTGTCTAGAAACACAAAACACACTTGTATACTAATCATTTGTTCTTAATGCGTAAAGTAAAGGGTCCGTTTGATACACAATTAAGAACAGTACAAGTAATACAGGACAGTACAAGGAGTTGTGGTACAACACAACTGTTGTTCTGTACCATGTTTGATATTTTATAGAAAACACAAAATTTTTAGTGTTGTTCCCCTTTGATTTGCACTAAATACTGGATAAAATATTATAAATTTTTATGATACTCTTTCTACTATCCTATATATTTGTTATGCAATAAAAAACTTCACAAAAAACTAAATTTGAAGTTTCTCTCATTATCAATATTAATATGATTAAATTTTATATAATTAATAAACTTATTAAGTTATAACTATATTTGTGTACTTTCAAAATAAATGCAAAATAAGTGCTTATTAAATATAAACACAATTTTTTTTATATAAGTTCACTAATATATTTGATATTTCCAAGAACATCTTATCCATGATTCATGGGTAAAGATATAAAAGGATTAATATTTATTTTTAACAAAATTTTAAAATTTTTGGATAGAAAAATAAAAAGATTTATGTATATTTTTTATATGGTTTAAATTTTCAATATCTAATTATAATCACTTTTATTTATTTGAAAATATATAGATGTTACGAATCAAATCTCTATGAGATAAAAAAAAGCTCTGGAAACCCTAAAAATTTTTAGAGACTAGAGGGCAAAAAAATAATAGGTAGAGAAGAGGAGAAGATGGAGAGAGAGAGAGAGAGAGAGAGAGAGAGAGAGAGAGAATATGATCCTATAAATGGAGAAGGGCGTGCATCGGCGGAGGAAGTGAAGGAGGTGCAAAGTCAGAGAATTAGTGTCTTGGGATGTGGTATGTCGTAATTGTGATTTTTATTTTTTATTGAGAGTGATTTAGTCTTTTGGTTGTGCTATAACATGATAGAATTTTTGTATTGAGGTTTTGGTGGTACAAAAATTTTATCCACTTGTCCTGTACTATAACAACCTCTTGTGCTATACTTTCAGCTCATTTATAAATCAAACAAGGAACAAAGAAACTTGTGATGTGTTGTACCTCAAAACTTTGCATATCAAACGGCCCAAAGTAAAGAAAGCATCATATATTCATCTTTAATTTTCTTCAAAAGTACTTATACATCCTCTCTCTCTCTCTCTCTCTATATATATATATATATGAAAAAAAGTAATTTGGGGACGTTTACAGGAACGTCCCCAAATAAATAAAAGGTTGAGAGAGAATTGAGAGGAGATAGACAGGAAGAAATAACCTAATGAACAGCACCGGCAACAGTGTTAAAACATTGTACTGTCTCTCATCGGGTTGATCTGGTATTCTTTAGGTTTAATTTAATTTTGGATGCTCCCGACTGTAGGTCTAATCGAAATCAATTTTGATAGTTGAGATTAATTCAGTAACTATTACAAAAGTGATCTACGGTTCAGATCAACACATTGTGCATCCCAGTTTTCATTGTGCCACTATTTAGAAACATAGTAAAACTATTAATGTGAATGATCATGATCGTTGATTTATGATCCAAAAGCTAATAATTAACATGCTTAAATTGCAAATCTAAGTACATCCTCAGAAGATTGAGCTTATATATATATATATATATATACCAAAATGTTTATGATTGAATGTTGGATCACACTAGTCAAAAAATCATCCATTGATGTTGTTTCGTCTGATTGTTGTTGTTTTGGTTGTATGTTTGGTTGTGTATATATATATATATATATAATAAATTAATAATTTATTCATTTTATCTTGCAAAAAAATCATTCAATAATTTTTGTAAGTACATCAAAAGTCAAATATCTACTTATATTTATTTAATTAAACCAATTATTTACTTTTAATGCAAACAAAAAGTACTAATGTTATTAAAAAGATGATAGTGGATGACCAGTTGGCCATACGCATTGATCACTCTCTAATTTTTAAAAAAAATTAGATAAATTATATGTATTTAATAAAAGCATAACTACAAACATGAGAAAAAGAGCCCGCTACAAATGGAGACGTGACAATCTGACAACTGCTAATACAACGAACACAGAGAAATCACTCCTTATTCAAACATATTTTGTATTTTCTATTTATTTTATTTTCAATATAAAAGATGCACACATGAACACATGATCCGGGCCCAGTTCACGATTGTGAAATTTTCTTTTGCACCTGCGGAACAGAACCACACAAGAACACATGGACCGGGCTCACACTGGTTTTTACAAATTTTTTCACACTTGGCTTTTAAAATTTATCTTCACACATGAACACATGGGCCGGACTAACATCATGAGTTTGCAAACTTGGTTGCCACACACGGCTCGGCCCAACTCTGATGATGCAACAGGCAAGTAGGCAACCAATTGATATTATTGTACAATGCTTGGTTGGTTTATTCGTGGGTGATACGCAAACTATATGTGTACATACATAAAATTCAAAAAAGAAATGTGAATATTATATACTTAAACATACGGAAAAAATATGACTTTTTTCAAGTTTAAAAGTATTAAACATTAAAAAAAGATTTTTTTTTTTTTAAAGAAAAAAAAACAGCTTATCTTTTTCCACCATAAATTTGACTTTGTATTCTGACTTTTTGAAAAAAAGTACGGTATCTTTTTCACCCAAAATTTGGATTTATATAGAATACAAAAAAATCTATTGATTTGAAGAAATTTAATTGAACTCTTGATTTAGAAGATTCACAACGTGTAAGATTGACGGTATGAAAGTGATTGTTAGAAAAAATAAATAATAAAAAAATTCATATGTAAATGAGAATGAGAATATTAATGATAATTTTTTATTATTTGATGAATGATTTGTACCTGTTTTCACATTATATACTTAATTGTTCAATTTTATTTTTGATTTTTCGTGGGAATTGTTATTCCTACTATCTACATCTGAGTGGTTTAATTCTATTATATATTTACATTTTGATGTATTGATATAATTTATTTATGACATATACTGTATTTTTTGGTATATTTTTTATAGCATATTTTATGATATAAAATGTAAAACTTTATATAAATAGCCACCTACAGTATTTTGTTTTATTTACTATACTTTTATTTAAAGTTCTTTATCTAATGTATTATAGCATGTGAATGCATCACATGCCGTACTAAACTAGCTATGGTATTTTTTTTTTCTTGACATAAACCAAATGCATTTCCTTACAACATTTCATTATTCAAAATATTAATTAAGATTAGCTTTGAATTCGGCTTGGGGCCAATATATAAAGGACGTAGTGGTGGAAGGGTATGAATTGCAAAGCATAACATCAAAAGGATAACGATGGCAAGCAATGGCAATAGAAATGGAGTTGATGATCACAAGGCAAATAAAGGTAGTGGCTTAGCAAGTGTCCTAGCATTGGGCACTGCTAACCCTCCCAATGTTTTCTATCAAGACGCCTTCCCAGACTACTACTTTAGAATCACCAATAATGAGCACAGGGTTGAGCTCAAGGAAAAGTTCAAGCGAATATGTAAGAACAACACTACTCTTGTGATCATCCTTGTTTATAATTGCTTCATATATATTATCAATTTATGCATGCAAATTACGGTGGTGGCATGCAGCAATATATATATATATATATATAACATTTTCAACACCTTCTACGCGAGCTAGCTAGGAATATATATATAGAGAAAGGTGAAGCCACGTAAACAAAAAAATTTTACATGCAAAATCAAATCAATAATTTACTTTGAAAAGACAATTACCATTTGGTTTGTAGTCATTTACCCTGAAATTAAGACTTGTTTATCCATTATATAAATTAAGTTTCTATACCTGCATTTTGCATAGAGTTCAAAGGCGGTGAAATTAATTAGTTAATTAAAGCAAGGTATACAATTGATGGATAAATTAGGTGAGAAGTCGATGATCAAGAAAAGGCACTTTTTCTTGACGGAGGAGATACTAAAGCAGAAGCCGAACCTGTGCTCGTTCATGGAAGAGAACTCACTAAACACTCGCCATGACATAATTGTGGAAGAGATGCCAAAGCTCGGATCAAAGGCAGCTATTAAAGCTTTGGAGGAATGGGGACGTCCACTATCAGAGATCACTCACCTGATCTTCTGCAGCACAAGCGGTGTCGACTTGCCGGGTGCTGACTTCCAGCTCATTAAGCTCCTCGGCCTCTCATTGTCCACTAAACGCATTATGCTTTACAGCTTAGGCTGCTATGCAGGTGGTAGCGTCTTGCGAATAGCTAAGGATCTCGCAGAAAACAATCAGAACGCGCGTGTGCTTATCGTGTGCTCGGAGATGACGGTCATCAGGTTCCGTGGGACTGATGATGTGCACATTGATAGCCTTATAGGGCAAGCTATCTTTGCAGATGGGTCGGCTGCAGCGGTGGTGGGAGCAAACCCCATACCTGGCATAGAAACTCCCTTTTTTGAACTAGTGTCCACAGACCAAGTCATCATCCCTGACAGCGAGAAAGCAATTCATTGTCACCTCAGAGAAGAAGGGCTCACGTTCCATTTACGACGTGATGTACCCAACACCATCAGTGAATATTTAGAGAAAAGCTTGTTGAAGGTGTTCGAACAAGTAGGCATGCGCATCTCAAACTGGAACTCGTTATTCTGGATCACCCATGCTGGAGGGCGTGCCATTTGTGACAAGATCGAAGAGAAACTGGGGCTGAAGCCTGAGAAGCTAAAAGTCGTACGTCACGTAATGAGTGAGTATGGGAACATGATTAGCTGCAGTGTGTTTTTTGCCATGGATGAAATGAGGAAGCGCTCAATGGCGAAAGGGCTACCCACTGCTGGAGAGGGGCTTGAATGTGGTGTGCTTCATGGCTTTGGTCCGGGGCTGACCATAGAGACTGTTGTCCTCCGTGCACCGCCTCTCCATGTCCTTGTTTCAAATGAAAATTATTAACCAGTTGTTGTAGTCTGTGCAGTGTGCACAGTGTTCTGTGTTGTCTTTGCTAATTAAGGGTTTATGTTACGTATGTGTTTACTTCTTTGAATAAAGATCACAACATGGAGTGGTTATTTATGCCGGTTCATCTCAAGCATTCTGTCAATTTCATTATTATAAAATAAATAAGTCACTTTTGCTGAGAAAGTAGAATCAGAAATATATGCTGAAGAATAATAAACTCATAGTATAAATATATATATTATTATATAGGGAGACATCGATAGACTACAACCATGCATACATCTTGTACTTTTTTAGTCTATACCGGTCAATTTTTTGAGTTGTACGTTTTATGATTGTGATAAACTGATAATGATTAATTTTGAAGGTGACATCTTATATTCAGTTATATATTCAAAGTGTTGCATGACATGTATGATATGTTTTCTGTACGTTTTATGTTACTTTCACCGTCAATGTATGACATGTTTTTTATTTAACAAAGACGACAAGTGCCGCCTGATAAAAACTTGTCAAGGAACAAACATATATAGTAGTGCACTAGTTATAATGGTTTAACGATTTTTTAGGAATTTATTAACTCTATCAAACGTCACATGGGACAATCAGAGTCCCACAATGTGCACATCAAGAAGATATTACATGAACCAAACCAAATTAATAAATCCCCATGCCATGCAACTCTAGAAGAGAGAGAAACGACATATCCTCCCACACGAGACTCATGAATAGTGAATTAACCGTACTATTACTGTGTTTGTTCAATATTCTGTAATATATGCACAGTACTATAAATAGTTATGCTGAACAATGGATTCGATTCTAGATCTGTCCATTTATCATTTACATAACATACCACTGCATCAAGTGGTGGTTGTTTGCATGACATATTTTGTGTTAGTAAAAAATTGAGAGGATTAATTTCTGTGAAATTTGGTGGTTGAATTAAATTTAGGGCCCAACGAACATGGTCATGTCCAATTTTTGCACCACTCCGTAAGTGGCAACATGGGCAAGCAATTTAACATATATATGCATGTTCATTTGAGTTGATATTAAAAAAATAAATAAAACCATCTTAATGATTGAAGTGAAATCCTCCAACTTAATCCTCTTTTTTTGTCCAAATACTGTACTTATCCAAAAGAGAACCATGTGATCAATGTACAATTGCATAAGTGATTGTTTCCACACATGGCTATGAAGATCATTAAGATTAAAAAAACCATGTCTAAAAGAAAATTTTTCTCTTCGTAGGTTCCACATATGTCAGTTTTGATATATATTTTATTTACTTATTCAAAATAATGCATAAATTATTCTTTGCTCCCTCCCTCATTGCATAAAACATGTTTTCTGTACAAGAAAGAGGAGCGGATATATATTGGTAATCTATAAGTTGAATTAAGACCAATTTTGTCAGCACTCTCCTCAAATCTCTATTCTCAAAATTGTTCTTGTTATTTACAAATAGGCAAAAAACACTTTCATTTAAGAGATTGTCAAATGGATAAATAGGTACGAGAGGAAGGATTCGAACCATTGCCCAACCCTTCAGCACTTTTATGTCATACCATTGAGCTATTCAATGGTTGACCTATACTCAATATTTTAAACAAGGTTAATAATGGTAGTTAGCCGGCAAATTCCATAGCATGTGCTAAAGATGGAGATTTCAATCGCCCAAGTAACACATATATATATATATAGGGAAAATTACTGTTTACCCCTCGATAATTTCAAAACTTCCCAAACAGCACCTGTGAGTTTTGCATACCTCAGACAGCCCTTCCTTTATTGTTTCACTTCCTTTTTACCCCTGCATTATGAAATTCCATCATTGCCCTTAAACCTTTTTGCATACATGTTTTTCATTCTTTTTTGCATTCCTTTTTGCATGTACTCATTTCTTAAACAGAGAGCTCATTTTTTTAAACAGAGAACTCATTTCTTAAACAGAGAGTTCATTTCTTAAACAGAGAGTTCATTTCTTAAACAGAAACCTCATTTCTTAAACAGAAAACTCATTTCTTAAACAGAAACCTCATTTTTTTAAACATAAAACTCATTTTTTAAACAAAAACATTAATATTTAAACAGAAAAACAAATATTTACGTGATAAATTAATCCTGGATATAAAAACCAATTAATCTTGGCCACTCGTACATATTTAAATAGAAACAACGATATTTAAGCACTTTTTTAAACGTAAACGCAATATATTAAACAGAAACATCGATAGTTAAACAAAGACAAACAAGCATATAAACAGAGAACTCATTTCTTAAACAGAGCTTATTTTTTTAAACAAATGACCTCATTTTTTTTAAACAGAAACCCTCATTGAGTAGGGACATTGAGTATCTCATCGTCGCCGATCTCGCCGAACGCTGAGTGCCGAGCTCCGGATCCGGAGAGCGATCTCGGCGTGGCCTCGCTCGTGTGGGGTTTTAAAGGAGAAATCTTTATTAGCGTTGGCGACGTTCCTCGGCGGTCGGAGTGGTGAGGTCTTCGGTGGCGACATCGGATAAGACGGGCTGAACTTGAACGGAACCATTCTCGATCGCGGAGACCGCAACATGGATAGCAATAGGGTTTGGGTTAGGGATCATTCCGGGGTTTCGATCCATGGTGCCTAAGTCGCTGACGGGAACGGAGGGAGGAAGCGGCGCCCGATGAGGGTTCGATCTCGCCGTCTTCGCCTTCGTCTTCATCGCCTTCCCCGTCGTCGACCTCATCTCTTTTCATCTTCTTCGCTCGCCGACCTCGGGAAGACCGCATGCTCCTCGTCGTCGAGCGAAGGCATCGAAAGGTTACACTCGTACATATTTAAATAGAAACAACGATATTTAAGCACTTTTTTAAACGTAAACGCAATATATTAAACAGAAACATCGATAGTTAAACAAAGACAAACAAGCATATAAACAGAGAACTCATTTCTTAAACAGAGAACTCATTTCTTAAACAGAGAGCTTATTTTTTAAACAGAAACCTCATTGAGTAGGGACATTGAGTATCTCATCGTCGCTGATCTCGCGCAAACGCTTGAGTGCTGAGCTCCAGATCTGGCGAGCGATCTCGAAGATGGTCTGCTCGTGTGGGGTCTTAAAGGAGAAATCTTTGTCGGCGTTGGCGATCCGGTTGGTGACGTTCCTCGGCGGTCGGAGTGGTGAGGTCTTCTGAGCGACGCTCGGATAAGATGAGTCGAACTCGAATGGAACCATTCTCGATCGCGGAGACCGCAACATGGATAGCAATAGGGTTAGGGTTAGGGATCATTCCGAGGTTTGGATCCATGGTGCCTAAGTCGCGATGTGAACGGAGGGAGGAAGCGGCGCCGATAAGGGTTCGATCTCGCCGTCTTTGTCTTCGCCTTCATCGCCTTCCCCGTCAGTCGACCTCATCTCTTTCATCTTCTTTGTCGTCGACCTCGGGGAAGACCGCATGCTCCTCGTCGTCGAGCGAAGGCATCGAAAGATTGCACACTTTTCTCTGGCAAGATCGAGATCTAGATCGAGGTGGAGATCAAAATTCTAGGGTTCAAAATCCCATTTTTCATGCAACGTGACTGTGATTGTGAGCCGCATGCTTTTGTCTCATCGCCCAAAACTTTCAACCGTAATAAAGAGATTTTGGGGGTGATAAATACACCACAAAAAACTCATTTCTTAAACAGAGACCTCATTTTTTTAAACAAAAACCTCATTTTTAAACAGAAAACTCATTTCTTAAACAGAGACCTCATTTTTTTATACAGAAAACTCATTTCTTAAACAGAAAACTCATTGTTTTAAACAAAAAACTCATTTTTTTAAATAGGAAACTCATTTTTTAAACATGAAACTCATTTTTTAAACAGAACCTCATACCTCATATTTTAAATAGAAGCTTCATTTTTAAATAGAAACTCATTGCACCCAAGGGCATTATAGTCAAATCCTGTCACACTTGCCACAACTTCCCACGCAAGGGACAATTTCGTCCAAAAAATTCCAAATTAACTCTATCAATCACTGTTAGATGTTTGAGGGGTTTAAAAAATCATTGTATTCAAAACGAAGGGGTTTTTGGGGAGTGCAAAACTAACGGGGTGTTTTTGGCAATATTACAAACTTACAGGGTGTTTTTGGCAATTTCCATATATATATATATATGTGTGTGTGTAATTTTGTTTTATTTTTTTTCTCTTCTCAATTTTAAAAAAAAAATAATTTAGTATAAATAGGTACATGTCATATAAGATTATTAATTACTTATTTATTATATACTTATCAGCGTTTTAAAAAAGCCTAGAATATTGTCCGACATCACCATTTTAAGTATCACTAATTATAGTGTTTTTTTTCTTCTGGATCTAGTCTGCTGAGCACAAGCACGCCCTAGCATGGGTTGTGTTTAGAATACTTAATTTCTTTGATAAACTAATACGGTTAGGATGGGCTGAGGGTACCCATGGGCTAGCACCTCCCATGCCATGATACTCTAGCAATGCGAGCAAGTATGATCCATCTATGGATAAGGCTATAAGCAGAAGCAGGCTAAAAATCTAGGTCAATTGTATTATTGAATTTTCATTTTAATATAAAATTATAAGGTTTTGTTTTTTGTTTTTTAAGAATTGCCACCATCCCCGTTTTTATTTGTTTATATATTTTTATAGTTAAAACCTAAGTTATAATTTTTTTGACAAATGTGGTTTGGAGCATGCAAACCTCGCCCTCGCTGACACATGGAGGGTTTGGTCACCTTCTCTATGGAGGATCTCCCTAACAGATTCTATTACATGCATTGCGAAAATTCAGAAATGCAGAACCGCCTCCTATGGGATGGTCCATGGTCGGTAACCAAAAGAATTCTCCAACTATCCCCTAGAAAGAAAGCTTTTAGCCCCCTTTTGAGAGACCTTTCGGTTGCAGCTGTCTGAATCCAAATTTATCACTTACCCATCAAGTTGTGGGGTGAAGATACTTTGAAACTGGTGGATCTCATCTCTCCTGGTTCTGAAACCAGAGAATACACTGGTTCTGAAACCAGAGAATACACTGGTTCTAACTTATTATATTCTGACACGTGTTCCATATGATGTTATTATATTTTTTCTATTGTGATTGGGGACATATGTCAAGTTGTAATAAGTTGGAACCAGAGTATTCCTTGGTTCTAGAACCAGGGGAGATGAGTTCGTTTTGTTATAGGTCTGGAAGAGTAAAGCACGGCGAGGCAAGTTGTTCTTTTGCTGGCAATCACCTAATCCCTACAAAGCCAGTGCCTTTTATCACGGTAGAAGTAGAGTCGACACAGGGTTGTCCGAGGATGCAAGTTTATGAGGTAAGCAAAGAATAGGCGGACATCATTGTGGAACCTCATCTCCTCCAGCATGATTCTAATATTGTCAGTGAATTTGTCCCCTAGTTTAAACCGCGGTGTCGACATGTGGCTTCAAGCGAACGAGGTCATGACGGCACAAGCGGCAGTAGCCGCGGAGGTGCCCGAAACCCTAACTCCAGTGGCCCTCATGGCGACGATGTGCATGATGTCGACGCATGGTCTCCAACATGGGCCTTCAATCATCTCGCGGCAAAGTCCTCCTGCATGGAGAAGACAAGTCCTCTAGCTCTTGGGCAGCAGGAGGGGCATGATCATATCAGTGCAAATCTCAAGGTAATGTTGCGCCCACTTTATCTCATGTCAACTATGATGATGTCACATCTAAGCATGCTTCGGAGGCTCCTGAAAAATCTCAACTCATTGGAATTGCAAAAAGCCGCTCGTTGGAATTCCAAACGGACAACTCTTCTCTTTTTTCCAAAGAGACAACCCCTACCATTTTCAGTGCAAAACCATTAAACCGGTAAGCAAGTTGCCAGTTTTCATTACACCCACGTAAACCGTAATTAGATTACCATTTTGCCTTAAAGGGTATTTTTTAAAAAGTTGCTCATTTCAATAATTAAAAAAAGAATTTGTAATATTTTTTTTTAAAAAAAAGCCATGCATAAATTATTCTTTGCTTTCATAATCAATGTATGACATGCATGTCCCAAAAACGGAGAGGATTTGGGTGTAATTTGGTGGTTGAATTTAATTTAGGGCCCGCTGAACATGGTCAAGTGTCCAATTTTCAAACCACTACGCAAGTGGCAATATGGGCAAGCACCGTAACATGTGCAAGTTGAATAGAGTTGATAGAAAACATTAAATAAAGCCAAGAAAATGGATGAGAACCATGCATTCAAGATCTAATTGTCTGTTTTGAGTCTATGCTCTACCAATTTTATTGAGTGTTATATGACTGTGATAATGATTCATGAAGATAAGAGTTTTTTCTTTTAAAAAATAATAGATAAACCATGAATTAATTAATTACATCTAATATAACAATTAAATTATGAGAAACAAGAAACCACGTACAACACAAATACATGATCCGATAAAGATCCGTAATACGTACCCAAGAGATAATTGTTAAAAAGATCATATGGTATAAGTGGTACAGAGATGATTTAATCAAATGAGTACCTAGTGGGGTTGATATTGGGCATAATATCCTCGAAGTCAGGGGTAAGAGAGCCCACGAAGTCAAGGTCACTTTTGATGGTTAAAATGAAGTCTTCCAATTTAATCCTCTTTTTGTTCTAGTGCTGCAACAATCCAAAAGAGAGCATGATCAATATGTAGTTGAATATCAATTGTTTTGTTCTAACTTCTAACAAGATGTTCCAAAACATTGACTGTATAAAAAACGTCTCACCTAGCCTATTGTTTAAGTTAAGCCTTAAAGTTGGTCACACATCAATCCGCCACGTGGTTGAGATCCAAATAAGCCATAATAATCCAAATATTTTGTCAAAATAGCTCCTCCATATTTGAGATGCAAAATGATAGTTGAGAAAGAGATAATCAATAAATTCCTCAACAACGTGATAGAACACATATGTGGCTACGAGCCTCGAAGGCCAGTATACAGTTAAAAATCCCTATTTAAAACAAAGATTTTCTCAGTGGAGATTCCACGTGTTAGTTTTGATAGATATTTTATTTACTTATTCAAATATTTCATAAATTATTCTTTGCTTCATCCCTCACTGCACAAAAAAAAAAACATATTTCCTATACATATATATATATATATATATATATAAAAGAGCAGCTCTTAGTGATCCAAGGGTTGAATTAAGTTAATCTTAATTTAATTCAAACATTTGGGACATGGTCATTATTCCATGCTAATTATTTGAATTTAAAAGAAAATTAAATAGAAAAATCTGGTGGAGCCTACTGTTTGAGTGTTTAGTGATAATTAAATATTTAATGACCACCGAGCGCTTGTAATGACTGTTCAATCTTTCAATCATTTATTAAACGAAAATTGAGCGGCCACTTAAGTTGTTGTGACATATGATTTGAAAAATTATATATATATATATATATTAAGAATATATATTATAAATGTAAAGATAGTAATAAGAATAAAGAGCCAGAATATTTATAAAAAACCCAAAAATCCTGTAAAATTGACCTCTTCTTCTTCTTTTATTTCTCTCTCTTTTCTTTCTCTTCTCTATCTTACAAATTATACAAATGAGAGGGGTATTTATAGGGTTACGAGAGTTGAATGAACGGCCAGGATCGATTTGATCTAACGGTCCAAAATACCCTGGTAGGTGGAATAGTAACAGTACCTGTGGCTGCTACAGTACCACTGGATTGAATCTTTTGAACTTCTGTAACGCCTTCTTTCTGCAGATCATGAGTGTAGAAAATTTTTTGTGATATATGCTTTGTTCTGTCACCTTTAATATAACCTCCTTGTATTTGAGAAATACAAACACTATTGTCTTCATAAATTACTGTAGCATTTGTTGTTACTGATGGTAATTTGCATGATGACTGTATATGCCCAATCATAGATCGTAACCATTGGCATTCAAGACTTGCTTCATGAAGAGCTAGAATTTCAGCATGATTTGATGAAGTAGTTGTAAGAGTTTGTTTTGTGGAAAGCCATAAGATAGTTGTACCATTGTAAGAAAACATGTATCCAGTCTGATATCGCCCTTTTTGAGGGTCAGACAGATACCCAGCATCAGCAAAGCCTGTGAGGTTGGATGAAGATTCTTGTGGATAGAATAAACCCAGATCTGTAGTTCCTCGTAAATAACGTAGCACATCTTTTATTCCTTTCCAGTGTCTTCTTGTTGGTGTAGAACTGTATCTTGTTAAAAGATTTACTACAAAAGCTATATCTGGTCTGATATTATTTGCAAGGTACATTAATGCACTGATTGCACTTAAATATGGAGTTTCTGGACCAAGAATGATCTCTCCTTCTTCAGGTGGGCGAAATGGATCTTTCTGAACATCAAGAGTCCGGACGACCATTAGCGTACTCAGTGGATAAGCCTTCTCCATATTAAATCTCTTCAGCACCTTTTCTATATAGGTTGATTGATGCACAAATATTCCTGAGGATAAGTGCTTGATTTGTATACCTAGATAGAATTTGGTCTTTCCAAGATCTTTCATTTCAAATTCTTTTCTCAGATATGATGCTGCAATTGCAATTTCAGAAGGAGTGCCTACAAGATTTAAATCATCCACATATACTGCTATCACAACAAAACCGTTAGTATAACTTTTAATAAACACACATGGGCATATACTATCATTTTGGTACCCCTTCTTTTATAAAATATTCACTAAGACGGTTATACCACATCCGTCCAGATTGTTTTAATCCATAAAGAGCTCTCTGCAATTTAATAGAGTATAAATGTGATTGATTTGTAATGTCTGTTATTTTATATCCTTTAGGGATTTTCATATATATGTCATTTTCAAGTAATCCATACAGATATGCTGTGACAACATCCATCAACTGCATATCTAATTTATTACTTGCTTCCATGGCAATTAAAAATCGAAAAGTAATTCCATCCATTACAGGAGAATATGTTTCTTCATAATCAATACCAGGCATTTGAGAAAAACCTTCAGCAACCAGTCTTGCTTTGTATCTCATAATTTGATTATTTTTATTTCTTTTTCTCACTAACACCCATTTATAATCGACTGGTTTTGTCCCTTTTGGTGTTGGCACTATCGGCCCAAACACCTCACGTTTTGATAGGGAATTTAGCTCAGCCTGGATAGCTTCTTTCCATTTTGGCCAACCATTTCTTTGTCGACATTCTTCATTAGATCGTGACTCTGGATCATTATCAGTATTTATTTCTATATCTGTAGCCACATTGTAGATGAATATATCATTTATTTCGGTCTCATGCCGATTCAATCTCTGACCATCATCTACATAGCAAATTGAATTTTCAATATTTTCAGAAATATCATTCTCCATTGATTCTTTATTAACTTGTTTTGAGGGTTTTATAATTTCCTCTCGCCTTTTACATAGGAGATCTTTCTCTTTATTTTTCTGCTTCCTTTTTGTAGGAGCTGAATCTTTGGCGCAATTGGTCTTCCACGTTTTTGTCGTGGCTTATTTTCTACTTCATTTTCTTTCAATGGATTCTTAGGAATCTCAATTCTTGCAGGAGCATTTGCAGCTAGTATATACGATTTGGTTACCATTTTAGTATCAGTGAATGCATCAGGTATTTCATTTGCAATATTTTGCAATTTAATGATCCTTTGAACTTCAAGTTCACATTCATTGGTGCGAGGATCATATGTATGTAATCATGATGCATTCCAATCAATTTCTTTTATTTCATTTTGAGTAATCATTTCTCCCCCTAATGAAGGGAAGACAGATTCATCAAAATGACAATATATGAATCTTGCGGTAAATACATCCCATATTAATGGTTCTAAATATCGTATAATTAAAGGGGAATCATAACCAACATTTATACCAAGTCTGCGCTGTGGACCCATTTTTATAGGATTTGGTGGTGGTATTGGCACATATACTACACAACCAAATATTCTTATATATGAAATATCAGGCTTTTTACCCATAACAACTTGATGTGGTGAATATGAATTACATGTAGTGGGTCGGATCCCTATTAAAGCTGTAGCATGCAAAATAGCATGACCCCACGCATTTGTAGGCAGTTTCATCCTTAATAACATTGGACGAGCAATAATCTAGAGTCTTTTAATTGATGACTCTGGCAACCCATTTTAGGTATGTACATGAGCTACTGGATGCTCAACATGTATTCCAATTGCCATACAATAATCATAAAATGATTTTGATGAAAATTCGCCAGCATTATCAAGACGAATTGTCTTTATGAGATAATCTGGAAATTGTGCTTTAAGCCTGATAATTTGTGCCAATAACCTTGCAAATGCTACATTTCTTGTAGATAGAAGTGAAACATGGGACCATCTAGTCGATGCATCGATTAAAACCATAAAATACCTAAATGGTCCACATGATGGATGTATTGGTCCACATATGTCTCCTTGTATTCTTTCTAAAAATTTAGGAGATTCACCAGTCACTTTAGTCATAAAAGGTCTGGTTATTAGCTTTCTCATTGAGCATGCTGAACATGCATATTCATTATGTGTTAGGATTTTATAATTCTTCAGTGGGTGTCCATGAGAACTAGTAATAATCCGGCGCAACATAATAGCACCCGGATGTCCAAGTCTTTCATGCCATATTTTAAATATCTCTGGGTCATAAACCTTCCGGGTTAATACCGTATGTGATTCCATCACTTTAATACGTGTAAAATATAATCCTGAGGATATACAGGGAAGCTTTGAAGTACACGTTTTTGGCATGAAATAACTTGTGTAATATAAAGATATTCTTTTCCTTCCTTATCAACCGTCTCTAAATGATATCCATTGAGACGTATATCTTTAAAGCTTAAAAGGTTCCTCCTAGAATTAGGGGAATAGAGAGCATTTTTCATCTGCAAGGATGTCCCATTTGGCAACATCAATGCTGCTCCTCCAGAACCTTCAACCAGGTCTGATGACCCTGCTATTGTGGCTATACATGCCTTTCTCATTAATAAGGATATAAAATATATTTTCTTGTCAAAATAATATGCGTTGTCCCACAATCAATAATGCATTCAAAATCAGCCATATTCTAACAAAACATAAAAAAAAACATAATTTAATAAAACACAAAGACATATTACAAATTAGTCTATAAAGAAATCTGACATATCTAAATATATATTTTCTGTTACATTTAAATTATTTATAGAATTATTCTCAATTGGATCAACTATAGGGTTGTCAGCAAAATTTGTCTCAATATCTTTACCTTTTTTGTTTTTAAGTGATTGTTGGTAAAGATGGACAAAATGTTTAGGGGTCCTGCAAATTCTGGACCAATGACCTTCCAGGCCACAACAATAGCAGGTATCCCTTTTGTTTCTGACCCCACCTTGTGGCTTTGTTGCTTTTGTTGATGTACATCAATTTTGCTATCGCATGGTCCGATATTATTTTGGCCCCCACCACGACCGCGTAGTCCTCGACCACCATAATATCCTCGTCCATCACGGTTTTTAAAATCAGTACCGCGACCACGCCATCTTTTTTGCCCAAAATTAATTTCTGGCAGTGGTGCTGATCCAGATAGTCGAGATTGATGAATCTGCATCAACAATTCATTGTTTTGCCCCGCCACAAGGAGACAAGAAATTAATTCAGAAAATTTTGTAAAATTCTTTTCTCTATATTGTTGTTATAATATAACATTTCGTGCGTGAAATGTTGTAAATGTTTTCTCGAGCATCATACCTTCTATCACTGTTTCTCCACAGAGACGTAGCATTGAAACAATTTTAAATAGCTCAGAATTATATTCTTACATGCTTTTAAAGTCTTGAAACCTGAGACTTGACCAATCATTACGTGCTTTGGGTAAGTAGACGATTCTGAGATGTTCAAATCGTTCCCTCAGGGATAACCACAATTCATGTGGATCCTTAATGGTCAAATATTCATTCTTCAGGCCATCATCAATATGATGCCTTATAAATATTAAGGCTTTCACCTTATTATCAATAGGCTCATTGTTATTAGCCTCAATAGTTTTGCTCAGGTTCCTTGCTTTCAAATGGAGCTTGATATCGAGGCTCCATGATATATAATTGCTTCTTGAGATTTGAAGGTCCTCGAATTCTCTTTTTGCGATATTTGCCATTTTCTCTTCAAAATAATAATATAGCAGGTAATTAGAATAGAGTGTATAGAATAAAATATAAATCATATATACTATTCATGTATACGGTACTGTTCATATATGGTACTATTCATATCATACTGTTCATATGCTGTAATTATTACAGCATCGAGAATGAAAATTTGTTTAAAAGTGAGTACGAGTTAAGAGGAAGAAGAAGGAAAAATATGGGAGAGACGAAAGTAGGGGCCGACGGAGAAGAAGAGCCGACGGGGAAGAACGAAGGGGCTGGCGGAGAAGAAAAAAAGGATCGGAGGTTCACCGGTGGAGTTTTTACCTTATTGCCGAGATCTGAGGTTCGCCATGGTAAACTTGGGGAAGATCATACCGGAGGATTTGGATTTGATTGAAAAACTCATTGTAATATTAATATTATTGTTTTTCATGTTTATTTTAGATGTACTTGTATTATTAGCCTTAGTGGCTTTAGTACTGTATATTTTTTATGTATGCTTCTAAGAAAAATATTATGTATGGTTGACTGAAATTATGTATTAAATAAAATGTATGGTTTAGTAGCAGTATTATGCTTACCTGCCGGACATCCCTTCATTTAGTGTTAAAAATAGATGCCATATATATAACATATATATTAAATAAGCCAAAGAAAATTAAAGTCATACGAGCAAGTTTGTGCTGATAATGTGTTAAGAATATATATTATAAATGTAAAGATAGTAATAAGAATAGAGAGCCAGAATATTTACCAACAACTCAAAAACCCTGTAAAATTGACCTCTTCTTCTTCTACTTCTTCTTCTTCTTCTTTTATTTCTCTCTTTTCTTTCTCTTCTCTATCTCACAAATTACACAAATGAGGGGTATTTATAGGGTTACAAGAGTTGAATGAACGGCAAGGATCGATTTGATCCGACGGTCCAAAATACTCTGGTAGGTGGAATAGTAACAATACCGGCGACTGCTACAGTACTACATGGGCGACTGCTATGGTATTTTCTAGATGGTTGGTACAGTAATGCCGTCTGCTACAGTGATTTGCTATAGTAGCTATCCATTATAATATTTATTTATAACATTATATATATAAGTGAAATTGCCAAAAAATCCCCTAAGTTTGCAATATTGCCAAAAACACCCCATTAATTTTGCAATCCCTAAAAACCCTTCCTTTTAAACTCTATGTTTTTCAAACCCCCAAAGCATATAACGGATGTTAACGGAGTGATTTTTAAATTTTATGGATGAAAATGCCCTTGCATGGGGAGTCGTGGCTGCAGCCATTTCGGCGGTTTGAGAGGAAGTGGGGGATTTTCCGTAGGGTAACACCAAGAGACGAATTTACTTGAGCCGTATACTTGTTTTTCTCAACTCGCGTCTTCAGCTTTTCCCTTTCCGAATTTGTCTCTACCGGCACATCCTCTGTAATTTTAGCTTTTCCCTTAAAACCGGTATCTCGAAGGAGAAGTCCCGCGCAACTATTTGGCATTTCATCAGTTTGCAATCTAAGGTATTGATTATGGTTTTATGTTAATTGTTCAGTTACAAAGAAAGATTTTTCGGTTTTGTTTTGTGGTTTTGTTTTTATTGGAAGATATTGAAGTCTGCAGGGAGATTTCTCGGTTGGGGTTTTGTAAGTCTGCAGGGCAATTTCTCGGCTAAGGTTTTGTTTTGTTTTGCATTTTTGTCTGTATATACTATCGACATAGTTTTTTCTATTGTTATGATTTGTGTAATATTTATAATGTACGTTTCCCCTTTCATTTGATATGGTTGCAGTTTCTACGTTTAATAAATGAGAGGTTACCGTTTAAATATTGTTATCTCTGTTTAAGTAATGTTGTACATGTTTAAGAAACTAGGTCTATGTTTAACAAGGGATATCTCTGTTTAAGAATTGAGAGGTTACCGTTTAAAACCTTATATTTCCGCTTAAACATTTGTGAATACTGCTTGTTGAATGTGTTGTTATTGTCGCAGGCTTGTGATTATGGCGGTCAACCTAGTTAATGGGCGATGCTATTTGACACCGGTAGTGGAGACCTTGGCTGAATTGAAAGATCACATGACCCCTCGACACTGGGAGATCATCCGAAGGACACCGTTTGCAGCATTCACTGAGCTGGAAGCTATATTCCAAGAGAGGACCCTTCTTAATTCTCTATTGCAAAAGTACGATGGCCGCACCAATAAATTCAAGATCGGGGAAAGCCTGCTGAGTTTCAGGCCTCAAGATGTGGCCCTCGTTCTTGGTCTGCGTTGCGATGGCGTCGTAGTCATGTTTCAGAAGAAGAAAACCCGCTCAGCGTTCGAAGGGAGGTATTTATCAAAAACCTACGAGAGACATAGAGACTCCATCAAAAGCACTCTTGTGCAACTTGTTCGACAGAGGGGAGAAGAAGAAAATTTTGTCAAACTCCTAATGGTGTACCTCATGGGTACAATCCTCTTCCCAAATACATCATGCTCGGTTCCGAACTGGATCGTTGATTATGTCGATGATCTACCCTCCATGGGGCGATACACATGGGCGCAGGCGACGCACAAGTGGCTTAGAGAGGACATTCCACAAGCAGCCGCTCGAGTGCAAGATAGATGCACTGGGAAGAAGACTAACACAAGGTACATTAAGGGTTGCTCGGTCGCGCTTAACATGTGGTTTTACGAGCTGACCGGAACCAGAAAGAAAGTCTATTTCGGCAAGATCCCAAAGATGTTGTGCTACGGTGAAAGTACTTACCGGAAGCAAGTGACGATAGAAACCAGCTTGACATCGCTCGAAGGAAAAGAGTTAATAAATCATGGACAATGTTTAACATAAGTTTTTAATGTTTAAACATATTATTTAGCGTTTAACTTTATTATTTACAGTTTAAAATTTATTCATAAAAGTTTAAAAATTTTGTTCTCCGTTTAAATATATTCTATAATGTTTAAATATATAAATACTCTGTTTAAATATAGTTTTTATAGTTTAAACTGAATGATTTTGCTGAAATTGTTTGGGTTGCATATGTTAGTTTCCTGAGCTGGTTCTGGCGAATGCTGAAGAAGATATATTTGTTCGGGCCAACCGACGGATGGATGCTATTGCTCCGGAACCACTTGCTTGAATGCAGGATGAGAGGGCAGCCTCTATCGTGCGCGCTCGACGCTGTTCTCCTACTTCCAGCCCACCACGCGCACGCATTCCTCGATGCCGGAGAAGCCCTCCACTACTCCGCCAGATTGCAACAACCCCCCTGACCATGACAATGACAGTCCCCCGATTGTGGCAGCCCCTCCGACCGTGGCAACCCCACCGATGGCACTAGCCGAAGATGTCACTGCAACTCTTATGTAGGCGTGCCAGATATTGATGACTGAGTTTCCTCGGTTTGTCGCTCGGGTTGAGGCACTGGAAGGACGTTCACAATTGACTACGCTATCCCTCCAAAGAAATGAAACACCTGGGACGAACGAGGAGTCAGAATTTGACGACGACGACATCGTCGGGGTGGCCATTCCAAGACGGCCATATTTGAAGAGACTTGCGAAAAAGAAGAGAACAATACTGCCTCTGTCTCTACCGCCCGCTGACGATGAAACAATAGCAACACCATCGGCGGCTGATGCTGTTACTGAGTCTGTCTCCGTTGATGACATGGCCGTGACGGTGGAGGAGATCGTAGATGATGTTGTCGTTGCAATTGCCGCGGTTGAGAAGATCGTTTACTCTCTTATTAACGAAATCCCTGACTCGGTGGAACCGGCGACCGAGAGTGTGGTATCAAAGATGGACACAATCCTTGAAGAACAAGAACAAGCTAAGGGTGTGTCTCCCGTTGAATCTGTTGCCGTGGCCACGGTTGAGAAAATCATTGAATCTATTGTCGTGGCCGTGGCCGACAGTACTGCATCGAAGCAAGACATAATTCCACTACAACAAGAAGCATGTAAGGATATTTCTGCGGTTAATCCTATCGTCGTCCCAGCATCGAAGCCAGATACAATCCCACAACAACAAAAACCATGCAAGAATATGTCTGCAGTTGATGCTGTCGTCGTCCCCGCATCGAAGGAAGATGCTGCTGGTACTGAACACCGTCAAGACTCAACAACAGTGCCGCATGATGACCCCGACCAAGCAACGAGAGATATGATCAAGGCCAATAAAAAATTAGATGAGACAGCTCGGAAAGTCTTTGTTCCGAAGAAGAAAAAATGGGTTGGCCAATCGCGTCTTAACAAATACGAGCAGGAGTTGATAAAGATCTTCCTCAACTGCCCTATGGACAGGTAAGTTTAAGGTTTTTATGATAGTTTTTAAATGTTTATATATTATCACTTAATTTATCTATTTAACATTTAATTATTTATAATATCATTTGAAAATTATCTATATCATTTAAATAGTTACAATATGGTCTAATTATATCTGTTATCATTTAACCTCAGCATTATCGTGTGGAAGAATGACGCTGTCAGCACCACACGGGACAAACTATATACTCTGCTTGAGGGGAAGGAGATGGTCACAGACGATATGATTGACACTTTCGTATGCATAATACAAAAGTCGCTGAGCACAGTGCCATATCCTTACAAGAAGCTCGCCTCCATCACACGATCGCTGGCCCTGTTTATGTCAAAGCAGGACGACGCACATGAAACCACTATGGCTATCATCGGAGATACCGTGCGTAACTTGCATGAAGTTCAAATTGTCATCCTCCCGATAATCATGAATGGGCACTTCCATGTCATCGTCCTTGACAATGATAAACAAGAATACAGGCATTATTCTTCATGCGCGGGGTACGATAAAGACGCGTTGGACATGGTAAGTTCTTTAATAAATTATGTCTAATTAATAGTATTTGGTTTTTAATCGGTATTCTAATCTCACTTGTATATCTCGACAACGGAATCTATTCGACATTTGTGTCGATATGGAGTTCGGCGAGTCGGCGACCTCAAAGTACCCACTAGTTCACGACATGGAAACCCTACGACAAAAACAAGAAAGTGTCGATTTCGCCGTCTATGTCATGTGGTTTATCGAGCAATTACTCGCCGATGAGAAGCTACGGCTACCGCAGACAGACATCCCTTATCTGAGATTAAAGTATGTTTCCCGCATACTTAAGGAGGGGAGGGCAGCAGGCGTCCATGAAAAAGGGGGGTCGTCGCAAGCGGGTTGATAGAATTCCTAGTTTTTTGTTTGTTTTCAAATGTAAACCAGGTCAAATGCAATTCATTATTTTTGTTTTTAAAGAACATGACAAATTTTCTCAATGTACATTTTGTTTGTTTGTTTTCAATTGTAAAGCAGGTTAAATTCAATTCAGTTTCATTTCATTGTTTAACTTACAGTGTCATTGTTTACCTTTCAGTTTCATTGTTTAAATTTACCAATCATCGTTTAAATATCAGTGTTAAATGTTTAAAATTACAGTTTCTCTGTTTAAAATGACACTGTCTCTGTTTAAATAAATGCGTTCACTGTAAATATGAAAAATTGGGACTCAATTCAGTTTATTTCTCTTTAGAAATCAGCTTATTTATAATGCTTAGTCGGCGATAGTTTCATTGCAAGATCTACGATTGTGACCGGATCTGTGGCAGCGGCTGCAATATAACTCGCGGACATCAAACGCTTGCGACTCGATCCTCTTTCGTCTAGGACGCCCAGGTTACCTTTTCGTCACAGGCAGTCGTAAACGAAGCTCACGATTTTCGTCTGAAGGCTTGTCACCGTCGGGTATGGGGAATATAGCTTCCTTATAGGCGTGTTTGTAATTGTCGACGGTGAAGTAGCCGCTAATAAATCGATGAACGTTGGTGTCTGTCTGCATTATTGCAGTGCAAGCGTGTTTGCAAGGGATACCATAAACTTGCCATCTTTGACATGAACAAGTTCTGATGGCAAGATATACAGAGTTACTGCACTGGTCGATCAATTCATAATGATCATCGACACAACGACCAACACGAAAACTTCGGCTATCCTCGACAATTATCTCTACTTTTGAATGTATGTCTGGGCATAAGTAGGTCTCCCATTTGTTCGCTTGCTCACGGCGGTAACATAACATGCACATCAACTTGAACCTGTCAAGCAATGTTAAACAAAGACAGTGATTGTTAAATAATTAGTAAACTGTTTTAAACAATAGGATAAATATTTAATTGATGAAAATAATATTTAAAGTCAGACAATAATATTTAAACAATTATGAAACATTTTAAAGGATAACACCAAATATTAAGTGTAAATCAACATTCGAAGACCTTATGGAGTCGACCATTTTCGTCACCGGCAAATGGCGAGCTTCTTTGATCCAAGCATTGAACGACTCCGTGACATTTGAATACATCTCACCCCAACGATCACCTTTGAACAGATAATTAGACAAATGTGCCATATCCGATTTATTAATCAACCGGTGATGGGCTTCGGGTTATGTAGCCTGCAGTTCATTTACGGTATCATCGAATTCTTTAGCCGTGGATGCCCACGCAATGCGAAAGCATATAGACTAGCACTCCTCCACGATCAGCATCTCTTTCCACGATCGCAATGCTGCCGGGGTTTGTCTCAACCACCTTATCCACGTACCAAAGCAACAAATCATAGCTGGAGATGTCACTGCCGTCGAGGACCACCCGGGCATGCTCTTTTCCCAACCAAGCCTGCTTGTATGGTATGTGGACACCATGTTCCCGCAACACGTCCTTCCGAATGTCGATGGCCTTGTACAAGGGCCTGTCCTTGAGCTTCTGAATCACTCGTGCGCTTACCCATTTTTTGGACGCTTTCGGATGTGACGCCGAACCTATTCCACCATCGCAAGTGTGTGACGGGTTGATTGTCTTGATTTTGAAAGTATTTTTATTATATTCTTTTGATGCATGAAGGCGCCAATGACAACCATCGGCAGCGCATTCCACAGTCACCCGATGTTTTTCGTTCTTTATGAATTTGAAGTCAAAATTCTGTTTGATTGCAAAATTTCGAAGTACGTCCCTGAAATGTTCAACACCGTCAAAACGTTGTCCGATATCCAACGACATCACTTTAGAATGATATAACGAGGAAGGAAGACATCCCACACTGTCAGGGTCACCATGGGGTTGAACGGGAGCGCTCGCAGAATCTGATTTCCTGCCAACACTTCAGTTAAATGAAAAGATCAATATTTTAAGCAGAGAATAAACTGTTTAAGTGATAAATTAAAAATTAAAACGTTAAATTAAATAGTTAAATACTGAATAATTTATTTAAACGAATAATACAAGATTTTAACTAGTGACTGACATACTTAAACAATAATGAACCTATACAACTGGATCAAATAAAAGAGAAGGAACTTATAACGAGAAAAACTCATTTTCAGTAGGATTTAACAATGGCACATTATCTGTCTCGACAACAAGATCAACTACAGCGCATTTGAAGATAGAGTGCACGTGACACATCCGCTGGAAGTCAACATCGTTTTCTATTGGACAAACCGTTTTATATCCATCGGGTGTGATAAACTTCATCCTGACAAGGGAAACTTCGAGATCCCATCGCTCACATATCTCAGGTAACACCAACTCCCAAGAAGTCTGAGCCGTGAACATTAGCACTCTTCCTTCCCCGTTCTATCTAGCAATACCACAAAAACTCTCCATAATATATCGGCCGAAAACCAAATCGTACAAACCAAATGAAGAGAAGAAGAACAAAAAGAAGAAGAAGATGTAAAGAACAAACAACAATCAGAAAGGCAAACAAAAAAGTGCACAGTTGTATGCATAAAAGTTAGACATGATGTGATTGGGCAGTATTTTTCCCTCCATCCCAAGGGCAAAAAACTAAAAAACTAGTGTGGACCCACGTGAACTGACAGACAAGGGGTAATCCTTAGAGACAAATATTATTGGATCCATTGTACGTTTCGGACGGGCATCCTTGTCTGGAAGTTGGCCTCCTCTTTCTACCATTGTCGCGAGGAAGCCATATTATCATTGCTCGAGGAAAGTTCTCACCTTTTCATGAGCCTCTGTTTAAACGTTAAGCTTTTTATGTTTAAACCATTACATATAGTGTATAAACTAACGGTTAACTGTTTAAATAATTTCTATATCATTTAAAGAAATATGTAAACCGTTTAAATATAGTGATTTAACTATTTTAAAATATATGTTATTATTTAAATTGAATGCTTTCACTGACATCGCGTTAAAGATGGATATTTTTTTCCAAAACCTACGATATTTTTCGAAAACCTCCTGGGTACCTCATGGGTCACTGTTTAAACATCTTTATGTATTTTTTTAAACACCGTTGTCACTGTTTAAAGAGTAAATCAATTTTGTTTAACATTTTGTTTTGTTTACAATGCCGTTTTTTTGTTTCTCAAATTGTTTTTACTATGTTTCTGTTTAAATATCACAAGTTATCACAAGTTGACACTCAAATAAGTTTGTTTGATTTAAAATATTTAAACATTTACAATGGCCTCTGATTAAATATCAGAAGTTCACACTCAAAT
Source organism: Dioscorea cayenensis subsp. rotundata (assembly GCF_009730915.1). Classification (NCBI taxonomy): domain Eukaryota; kingdom Viridiplantae; phylum Streptophyta; class Magnoliopsida; order Dioscoreales; family Dioscoreaceae; genus Dioscorea; species Dioscorea cayenensis. Next base: position 1,148,949 of record NC_052487.1, read on the forward strand.
AAGTTTGTTTCATTTAAAATAAAACACTTACAACATTTACAACATTTACAACGTCTTCTCGGACCTCGGACACTCGCGAGTCGACCCTCATTCGTCTATTAAGATTTCGGTTTGACTAACCAAGTATCTGTACTTTCGAATGCTCACGGAGGTTGCATAACATGCGCATCAACTTGAACCTGCACAACGTAGAACACAACACGTTAAAAAAAGTTAAGCAAACACATTGATAAAAACGTCTATTAATCAATGTGTCATAGTCTGACTTAAGCGAAGATCCTGAGAGTTAAACATAGAAAATAATATCTGTACACTGACGAAAAGTTTTTAAAGGGTGAGAACAATTCTCAAGTGATAAATATCAACTCCGTCTTAAAGGATGTTTCATGATCTTCCTCCTCTGGAGAATCCTCCGCAATCAAGCAATAAGTGAAAACTTTCTTTTCTTTCCTAAGTTGAAATGCCCGCTTAATTGCTTGCCCGTCATCCACCGCTGGAGAATCCTCCGCATTCAGGCAATTATACGGGAATTTCGACTTGGCCAAGAAAAGATAGTTTGACTTGTTGCGTGATTACGGCTGATTGATTCTCAAAATGAGGAGGGTCATGAGACATCCTTTAAGATAGAGATGATCTTCAAATTTTGGTCTGACTCCAGCGAATATCATAGACAAGAAGCAAAGGAGGAGGAGAAGGAGGAGGAGGATGGGGATGACTAGGAGGGGTTGTCAAGGGGAAGGGTTCTTCTTTCTCATTTATGGTGTAAAGTCCACAAGCATGTTGACACTTCAGATCCGAGAAAAAAAAGGAAACGCACGGTGGACCAAGCTTGATTGATCACAACGAACGAGTCTTCCGATATTTATGTTACCGTGCAGAAGAATTAATGTCGTTATTAATTCTTCTGCATGGGATACCATAAACTTGCCATCTGCCACATGCCAACACTTCAGTTCAAAAGAAAAAGATTAATATTTTACGCAGAGACTTTGAGAGTTTACACGTTAGGTAAATATTTAAACGTTAATATGCATAGTTAAATAGATAAAGACAAATTTAAACGGAGACGACAATTCTTAAACAAATATGTAACATATTTAAACATAGAATAGCATAGTTAAACAGTATTTAACATATATAACTAGATAACCATAAACGAGAAGAACTTTACAACGAAATGAACTCGTTTTCTGTCTCGACAACAAGATCGACTACAGCTCATTTGAAGATGGAGTGCACTTGACCAATCCTCTAGAAGTCAACTTCATTTTCTATTGGACAAACCGATTTATATCTCTCGGGTATGATAAACTTCACCCTGACTCATTTTCTGAAACAGATTTACATCTATCATTACCACAAAAACTCTCCATAATAAACATGTATTTTTTATAAATTCTGTTACTCCCTCCTCCCGTAGAATGGTCAAAGTGATAGCAACGAAGAAATTCTCACCGTATAACGAAACCGGCAGAACTGAAATCGAACAAACCAAATGAGGAGAAGAACAAGAAGATGTAATGCAACTTCTAAACATTATCTAACAGAAAGCAAGCAGAAAGCCCCACATAAAGGTTGGACATGATGTGATTGGACGCTTTTTTTCCCACCATTTTCAAGGGCAAAAATGAGATTTCACAACATGGACCTATTTGAAGTGAACGGTAGGGGGTAAAAGGGAAGTTAAATAATAACGGAAGGGCTGTCCAGGTTTTGCCAAACTTGGAGGGGCTGTTTGGGAATATTTGAAATTCACGAGTGTTAAACAATAATTTTCCCTATATATAATTGATTTTATTTTTCATCAAGATCGCACGACATCAATCAATTCTCCATCTAATTGATTGATCCCTTGTATATTGATTTTATTTAATGTAAGGTTTAGTACAGAATTAGAACCACTATATAAAGACACTGGCGGGAGGCCATCTGAGCTGCAAAACATAAAACTTGAAGCAGTTACCATCAAAATAGCAACAATGATGAGGAATGGTAGTAATGGAGTTGATGATCACAAAGCACAAAAAATAGTAAATATCATGAAATAAATAAAACATAGTTTAAAGATATATTTATAGTTTTGTTTGGATTAAAATGCCTTTGATTATTATAATTACCGCTTAATTTGATTAGAAGTTGTTCATAAACTAATTATATAAACCATTGCATTATAGAGTGATTTGTGTGGTAATTTTTCCATGGGCTCAGATCGGTGGTTATGTAGATGATATTTAATTTACTCTAATTTCGATGTTAAATGTTTTGATGGAAAGATGCATCCACCCGATAATTCAATGTTTTGACATGACATGTGCATGAACCACTTGCATCCACTCTTTTGAATGACCACACATGCATGTACCATAGCCGTGCATCTTTCACGTTTGTGAAAACTGATCATATTCAATGGTCAAACATTTTAACAAAGACATTTAATTAGATTGCGTTTTGATTCACGGAATGAGATGAAATCCTAATGAAATTGGGATTAAGATTGGGAGTGGGAAGTGATGGGAATGGAAATAAAAACATCTGTAACTAGAAGAATATTTCATTAAAAATGTAAAAGTAGGAGGAAATATAATAAAATTATGTTGTATGACTTTACCTTGCTAGGTTTTCCATAGAGTGGAGTTGGGCTCAAGATTTTGAAATTATAGCAAAGAGTTCACTATTTTTTAAACTTCTACCTTTACATATTATTTAAAATCATGTTGAGCGGAATTGTAATATTATAGTTGACAACAAGAAGGGTTTACAATGTATGTTATTATGTTGCATTTGTTTCTGCTGTTACGACAAATGTCGTAGTCAACCTACAAAATTGTCTTTATGATAACCGAGTAACTGACTTTAAAAATAAATAAATAAATAGGGACTTACTAAAAACAAATAAATTGATGGTCAAAATGAACATAAACATGAACATGCATGTACATAGACATGTACATGTATAACAAAAGTCTATGCTAACAGTGAGATTCAAATCTAAATTTGCAAGTATAACCAATATTAAACCAAAATAAAAAATAAAATAAAATGAAATGCAACTCGATGACATCTATCCCCAACTCTGATTACACACTCATAAGTGGGTCTCTATGCTTATAACTGCGTTAAACTTTAATTAATTGATTGTAATCATTTGATTTAAAGTCAAATGATACAGAATAGAAATTAAATAAAAGAAATAAATTATATTTAAGTATAATATGTTGAATAACTGTAAAAAAATTAATACGAAACTAGTAAAATTCCGTAATTTACATAATAAACATTTCAGGCACATTACACGATAAACAATTAATATTGTCTTGTACATAAGCATACCTTGATAACTGATAATTGATAAGATGATAAATTGATAGGCTCATAACTAATGACTATATCACATGCATGTGTTTATCATCAAAAGGTAGGGCACCCGGTGCCATACTCTCAAAAAGTATGGGTAATGGAGTATAGTGAAAGTTGTGATTTAAAAATTCTCTCCTTCTCAAAATGTAATACCAAATGAGGTCCAAAATCTCAAACGCACATTCACTAAGCCCTAGCATAATTTAATGTATCTTGAAAAAGTGTATACCTTAACTAGATCCTCAGTGACCCTTCTAATTACGTAAATAGTATTTTCTAAAAATCTTACAATCAAAATCAATAATTGATATCATCATGTGCAAACTAAAAGCTGAAATTGGAAAACTGATTTTACAGTTTTGAGTAAACGTTGATTAATCAATAAAGCAAGCATTTGATAAAATAATTTGTAAAAATATTTACCCACTGTCGACTTACCTAGTTTTCCTTGAGTTTCCTACTTAACTAGGTTCCTTATTCAAACTTTCTTTCATCAATTCCCTCTAATCTTTTCTATTAAAAAGATTAATAAATAATTAAAAAAATAACTAATAATCAATGACTAATATCTATCTATCAAAGAATGAAGAAATGCTAGGTACCTATCATCTGTTTTAATTAATACTCTAGCCTATTGGCTAAATGAGTTTAAAACCACTTTCCATTACCCCAACCAACTCAAGTCTAACTTCGACCTAGGTAATTAAGCTTAAATTGATTTAAATTATGATCGAGTGGATTCAACTTAGGTTAAACTACCTTAAACCAAAAGTCACCTCTTATACAATTTTCCTGAACCAATCCAGCCTAAATTTAAATGAACCCAGCTCCTGAACCAGGCCCAAGACATATCAGGACCACTGCAAGTCTGCAACAACTTAAGCATTATTCCAATCTCTCAACTCTTTAAATACACACATATACACCAGCATTTTCTTATCGTCTTCTCCACCACCTCCAACGCCATCATTTTCTCTCCTTTTTCTGTATTTGGCCATTAACACCACTAAAGCGACACACGGCTGCATGCTGACACTAGGGTCAACACTCACACTCAGAAGTCAATAAATTCCTCCTCATTCATGCATCCGGATGCATGTACACAACCTTCCAAACACACCAACACCCCAACAAGACAAACACTTTCTTACAAGAGTCTAGGACACCACATATTAATTATATGCAGGAGCATATATGCATTTATACCACACATGAGTGATATATATGCCCTCTAACCCTCTCATATGTAATTGCATGCATTTCCAAACAACACTCATGCATGCACACACACACACAAATACATACCCATGGAATCATATATATATACACACATTAGCTATGACCTCATGCTTCTTCTCTTTCTCACTTCAAGCCAACATCACGACCACCAACTTTCCCTCACAACCTAAGCCTCATAAATTAAGCTAGCAAATCCAAGACCTGATCAAGCCCAATGTCCGAAACAGCACCACCAACAGCTAAACGGCCTTCTAGTAGCTCTGGTGGCATTCAGCAAGGCCTTGCCGACCTCTTGTGACAGCTCGGCACACCCACACCCAATAGGGAGCTCTTGCCTTCCAAAACAACCACCCTGTAATTAAGGCTACCAAGAATTCTAAGAGAGGAACAAATTAAGAGAAAAACCCAAACTTGAGATCACGCTCCCCAACGATTCAAAGCGATTGGTTCTTTTCTTTTCTTTTCACCTTCTTTCTCCAAATCTCTCCACCCTTCTTGAAATTGGAAGTAGCTTTTGATATAACGTAGGATTCTCTTCACAACTCCTAAATTATGCATGCTTGGTGACTGCATAAATCAAGATGCCATAGAACTAGCATAGATTATATCAGGTCGGGTGTGTGATAAATAGAGTAAGCCACCAACAATCTTCCGATATCTCAATGGATTCATTTCACCAGAATTGCCAAGTAGGTGAAGCTTCTTGTTTGAATTCATGGGAGTATCAATTGCATTACAATTCATTATCCCTGTTTTGTGAAGAAGATCATACCATTGTTGTGACACAAAGATTGAGCCTTTCTTCTGCACTACCTCCAGACCGAGAAAGTACCTCATTGGCCCAAGATCAGTCATTTCAAAAGTATTCATCATTGAACTCCTGAATTCCTCCAATTTCTTCTCAGATGAGCCCATGTATAAAATATCATCAACATATAAGCATAATAAGATAACACAACCATTACCTTCCTTCTTACTGTAAACTGTAGGTTCATTTAAGCTGTGAATGAACTCCAATTGAGTAAAATGAGTATCAATGCCACTATACCAGGCTCTGGGTGCTTGATGGAGTCTGTATAGTGCTTTGTGCAATCGATAAACATAATCTTTTTTGCCTTTGATAATAAAACCCTCTGGTTGTGAGACAAATACCTCCTCCCTGAGCTCTTCATTAAGAAAAGCTGATTTAACATCAAGTTGATACACAATCCATTCCTTCTGAGCCCCAATGAACGGGAAAATCCTTACAGTTTCCATTCGTGCGACTGGAGAGAAAACTTCTCCAAAATCAATCCCTTCTTGCTGTGAGTATCCTTTGGCCACATTTTAAGCCAATTTATTTCTTTCCTTCTGGAAGTGTGGTCAAACTCCATGTATGATTTCTGTTGATTGCTTCCATCTCTTCTTCCATGGCTACAATCCATTCTTTACTCTTTGGTGCGTCTTTATAGAAGATAGGATCTTCAGCTGTAAGCGCAAAAGAACAAGAATTGTAAATATCAGTGAGTTTTCGATACCTCGTTGAAGCGCCACCATCTTCTCCTGTGAGCATTTCTTCATTTGAAGAAGATAAGTTATTTAGAAGATGATTATCTTGCCGCTCATTAGTCTGATCGAGTGGTATGTGTAGATTTAACAGGACCATCATTAACTTGAGTCATGCCTTCATCACATGCTGGATCATAGTTTGATGCATCCGAGTCACCCCGCCTCAGCCAATCCCATTGCTTCTCTTCGAAAAAGTGCACATTCCTGCTGACGTGTACGCATTTAGAATCTGGATCCATAATCTTATAGGCTCTTGAGTTCCAGCTGTAGCCAATGAACACTCCCTTGGTGAATTCAACATTATACCCAGAGTCCATTATTTGTCCAACGATCAACTAATTGTGAGCTCGATTTGGGACAAATTGCACATCATTAAGGATGGTGATCTTCCCTTTGCTTGAACAGAGACTTACACTCCCTGTTCCTTCAACTCTGAGAGCTTTTTCGTCTCCCACTGTGATTGAGCGACTCGGAGTAGCTTCAATATGCTGAAATAAATTTTTCTCATCTGACATGTGGTGAGAGCAACCGTTATCAATGAGTCAGAAACCTCTTGTCTTCTTTGGTTCTGTGGACCCCATGTTTTTTTAATTTATTTAAATTATTTTATTTTCTTTTTATTTTCTTACGTGGGGTGTCTTATCTTTTATTTTAAACATTTTTATTTTGAAAACCCTAGCCACGTTCTTTGAGAAACGTCACCCACCACCGCTCCCCATGACCGATTGGTAGCCTTAAGATACTAGTTTAGTGGATCACTCTTGTTTCTTGTATCTCCATCTCATTAGTGTCAAGGAGAAGAGGAATTTCTAAGAAAAGAACTGCAGGTGTGCATGAATTTTTATTATTGTTAAATTGTAGGAATTAGAATTTTTTTTTTTTGTTTTCAAAGACAAAAACTAAGATTAGAAACCCTAATAGCTTGATGAGGGATTTTTTTTAAAACCTTCTTGTCATTGTATGCCATAGGATCTCCTGTGAAGATTTAATTTTGGGTGTTTGATTCGGATTCAGAAATTCTAGTGGATACCAAGTAAGTAACCACGTATATTTACCTGGAATTTTTTTTTCTAAATTAGTATGTTTTGTTGAGTTTATTTCGTTGGATTATTTTATCTTCTTAGGATTGTTTGAATTATTGAATTGTAGAAAATTATTTTATTACATCAATTATTCATGTGATGAGTTGTTATCATTACTTATCCTTTGTTATTAATTTCTTATCCTTTTAGATGTGATTTATTTGATTTCTTATCCTTTTAATGAATTATCTATTTATTAGCCAATTGCTTACTGTTCGAGATGAGAAGTTTCTTTGAAATTTATTTTAAGCACTGACTATTTGTTGACTACCTGAAAATTTTAAATTGCGAAATTCAATTGATTCTTGTAAATTTAATTATGAGAAGTTTCTTTTAATATGATTGGATATTGTTTAAGTATGAGTTTAATTAACCAATTTTTTGGGTAGTGGATGATCTATTCTTTTCTTATCCTTTCATTCAAATTTTTATCATTATTGTTTATTTATAGCATATTTGATCTTGTTGGTGATTTATTTAAACATTTCTTTAAATATTAATTGTTGATTATTTTCCATTTGTTATCTAATTATCTAGTATTTGAGAAAACTATTTAAGTTATTAAATTTTTCTTACTCACGTTAAAAGCTTTGATAGAGTTTCTGTTTTTAATTTTGAAATTGACTAGTTTTTTCAAATTAGTAGCTTTCATTGATTTGATTCCTTATCCACTTAATGAATTATTTCTTCATTAGCATTTTTTTTTCTTTTAGTGTTTGAAAGAGAACTATTTTAATGTTTGCTGAATGAATTGAATCTTTATTACATTATTTTCACTTACATATGTCATTGGACTGTTTAAATTTTAAATTTTTATTTATTCATGTATTCTGGAAAATGAGGTTAAGTGTTACTATTTCTTTAGAATTTAAATGGCTTATTTCTTTTGGTTTATGCAAATATCAATATTTTGGTTCAATGGAATTTTTTTGGCCTTGTTGGATTCAGATTCTGAAATATTCTGAGATTTAAATAGTTAAGTCTATTTTGACACTAAAATTACTTTGTTATGAAATTCTAGTCTCCGAATTACTATGCAATAACCTTGTCACTGGGTCAAACACTGACCACGTCGATATGAAATTCTGAAATAGAAACTAGTTTCGCGTTGCTTTCCGTTGGTGAAACAATAACGGCCTCTGATATTCTGGCTCGGGTCACAGAGGATAAACAAATGACCTTTGATATTTTTTCTGGACCATAATCTAAGAAACATATACTTTGAAAATTGATATATTCTGGAACTTGTTCTTACTGTGTTGATTAATCAAAGTTGAAGGATTATACTTGCTTGTACATACTTATGTTTATTTGAAATTATTTTGATATGAATTTGAATCATGGTTTGAATCCAACTTTTGTTTTTGTGTTACTTATTAACTAGGCTGTCAAGCTCATGAATGTTTTTATTCCCTCTTTTTAGATCAGGAGTAAGGTTGTGGTTACTAGCATAGCTATGGTTACCAAGCATCAGGCTCCCTTCTTAGTTAGGTTGTATATATGTTTTCCTTTCATCTTGTAGACCTAAAACTTGTTATTTTCTTTCATGTTGTATCTTGAACTTGTAGTACCTTTATTTATTTCATCTTGGAATTTATGTTGCTATTGGATGTTATGTTCTACTCTAAGATAGGTTTGAGGCCTTGCATGCCTATCGGGTTTCGGCCCATAAGTATGCAGCCGTTTGTCAGTGCACTGGGTTTGGGGTGTGACAGGTTCTTCATGAATTGCCATAAATGCAACTTCTTTTCCTTTTTCTTTCTCTTACTTTACAACAATGGCTTCTTTATTCCTATACCAACATTGAGTTTTAACATGGCCAAATTTCTTGCAAATAAAACAATGCACACTCTTATAATGCTTTCTGGACTCTCCTCCATGACCAGGTTCCATATTGCCAACTACAATGCTTCTACTATGCCCGCGTCCCCTTCCTCTAAGATAGTGGCGACCTCATCCTCTCCCACCTATGATGGGACTATCAAGGTGATGCAGAGAACCTGGACCAGCATGCAAAGCCTTTTCTCCTTCAAGGTGAATTCCTTCTATATTAAGTATTGTTGCATGGTTCTTCAATGAACCACTTAGTTGCTCCACACTTAGAGTATCCAAGTCTTTTGCTTCAATAATTGAATGAACTGCTTGTGAGAATCTGGGAGTTAAGCTTCTAACAATTTTAGAGACAATAGATTTTTGAGAGAGATCTTCCTTCAGTACTCGAATATGATACACAATGTCTAAAACCCCGCTTACAAAGTCTTGGACATTCTCACCTTGCTTCATTTAACAACATCAAATTACCTTTGAAGTGAGTGAAGCTGTATGTTTGAATTGTCTGAATTTCCTTGAAATTCAGTTTTTATGATCTCCCATGCTTGCTTTGCTGTCTTTACTTCATATATCCTCACCAGTATCCTAGGATCAAAGGCTTGTTGGATCAGGTACAAGGCTTTGGCATCATTATTTTGGCTTTCATTGATTCTAGTTGCATCTCCTTCTTCACTGAACCCTTTTTTTCAACTAATTTCCATAAATCCTTTTATCTAAACATGGTCTTCATCATCAAAGCCCAAAGGTTATAGTTGTCACCTTTGAAGTAGGGAACATTAGCTTCCTTTGCTGAAGAAGAGGAAGACATTTGTAACTAAATTCAATAAATTATCTCTGATACCACTGATAGGATCGAATGTATATAGATTCAATACAAACACTCAGCCTCTCTTTAATTGTCAGATAGTAATCAGAAGAAAAATAGATGATATAACAACTAGAAAAACCAACATAATTCATTCATTGATAAACTAGACTTTATACAAACACATGATGTGTATGCCAGTAAGGCATCACAGTTCATACAACCAGAACATCCACACACTTAGTACAAACATACATCATTCTTACAGTAAAGGCATAATAAAAAGCAACACAAACATTCACATCAAGACAGATGCTGTAATTCCCGAGCTTATTACTGCTTCATTGACCAGCTTCACAATCTGCGCACCAAGACTTAGACTTATAGCTCTCCAGGCTCTGCACAACATCCTAATATCTCCAGAACCGTACCCTGTGATCAATCTAGACCTTAACAGCTTTCACAAGCTTCTCTTGTAATTAAGGAGAATGACGACTCAAAGGACAGGGAATGAAAAGGAGTAGAAGCTTAATTTGAATTATAACAAAAATAATCGAAATTTTCATTTAGTCCATGAGTAGAGAAAATCCTACTTGTGAATTCTTATTCAATTATTCTTTTGTCAGTGGAGTCCAAGAACTGTTGCAAACCAGGTTCTTACATTTGCTTTTGAAAACCCTGATTTGCCTTTGTCAGAAGACGAGTTTAGGACTGCTGATATGTGGAGTTTTAGATTTTATTTAATTGACTGTTTCAATGTTATTTCTATTTTTTTTGTGTTAGTTATTTTCCTTTGTATGTGTTTATAGCCATGATGCTAGTGAGCAGTGGCGGCGCCGGGGTGTGGCGAGGAGGGACATCCGCCACACCCTCCGTCGGGAAAAAAACCTGTGTAGAGTCACGAGTGGAAGCAGCAGCATATGCATGGCAGTCACAAGGATACTCTACATCCTACCAACTTATAGAAATTATTTCCTTTCATTAAAAAAGGAAGGAGAAAGATAACCGCCAGACTGTAGAGTCCTTTCCCAATAATCCATGCCACGTGCCAAAGCAGAGGCAAGTTGGACTTCAGCCTTCAAGACTGAGCAGTTAGTACAATGCACAGCAAACCCATCTATTCTTTTTGGAGAAAACAAGTGTACCCGAAAAGACACTAATTTCCACTTTAGCCAAATGAAGTTAAAGTAAGAGCTGGTCACATTCCAAGGTTTCTTTTTCTCATACAACACACAGAAGCATTGAAAGTAGAAGACACTCAAAGAAGATACCTTGCCGTCTTATTCACGCCGAGAGAGCACCTCCGGAGTTGGAGTACTCCATTAGTTAAGAAAAATTAGTTGTTATTCATGTACTTGTCTATAATAATGAAGTTTTTTTTAATTAATTTGATTTTTTTGTTATTGAATGGATCAATTAACTTTTGATATGTTATTTATGTATTTATGTTTCATGTTTGTGTGTCAGATATTTTGTTGATCGGTCGGAATGTTTATTCGACGGCTGAAAATTTTTTTTCCGTCAACTTTTGCCCCACTCTCTGACGAGTCCTGGCACCGCCACTGCTAGTGAGTGGTCGAACCTCTAAATTGTAATGTTCTTTAATATTGTTATTGTTATGTGGTACTACTGAATTCAGTTTTCTCTGATTACTAAAAAATTTGATGTTTCTTTTCACAGCCTTAAGAAAAAAACTCAATTGCTTCTATTAATCTTTATTCTTGCACTATTATTTTATTTTATTTTATTTTGATAAATTGATAACAATCACCTTTTTATTTTTATTGCTATATCAACAACAACAAAGAAAATGTGACTAAAAACTTTTATATATATATATATATATATATAATTAATAGAGTAATATGTTAAAATAAATCAAAAAAATTCAGTTTAACTTCCATGTTAACAAAATATCATCCATGTGCTTAAATTCACAAACATTTAAATATAAAATTTAAAAATAAAATTATGTATGAAATACTTTATTAAATATAGTTCTCCTTGATGAATAATAGGTAATATATTACAATAAATTAATTGATTATAATATAGAAATCAAACTATGTACTTTCTTAGCTCTTTGGTGACCAAGCCCCCTAATACAATACTTGAGCAATACTTGAGCAAGGTGATTAATCTTTATTCATGTCCCATTTGTCGTCTAGCACAAATAATCCAACCTCGATTATTGGGGGCAGGCTGGCATTGAGTTTTTGATAATTTTCACAATTGGTTTTTAAAATTTTTAAAACTTTTTCTGCAGTCATAAACAGTTAAACACATGGGCAAGTCTCAGACAGGATTTTTTTTTTCTAAATTTATTCTGCATGGTGGGCTCACACACCAACACATGGGACCGGCCGACTTCATGAGTTGGAAAACACTTCCATAAACAGGCTGGGCCCAACTTCTACCATACGTCGTCCGACAAGCAATCAATCGAGATCTTCCTCTACCATGTGTCTTCTTCGCATAAACCAAGCACATATCTTGTCATGTTTTCATTCAAAATCTAAGACAATTGCTGTGTGGCCAACTTTAATCGGATGATAGCTGTGCGGACAACTTTAATCATTCTATTCATTTAGAGTTTGATTGGTATTTATACCATCTCGTAAACCCATCAAATTCCTACATATTAAACTATGTTTCATAATAATTACATTATAATAATAAATTCACAATCATTTCATTTATTTTTTAACAATTTACATTAAATATTTTAGGGAAAATTATTTTTTATCTCATAATAGTTTCAAAACTTCCCAGATAACTCCTCCGACTTCTGAATTTACCATATTGCCCCTCTTTTTTGTTTCAGTTCAATTTTTGCCCCCTATAGCTCATTTTGTCTAGTTCATTTAATTGAATTCCATCTTTACCCTTGGCAATGATGGGGAAAAACACATCATCTTTTTTATAATTTTACTTTTAACCATCAAATCACTCTTTTTTTTTGCCTTCTTTTCAAACATTTTTTGGTAGACCTTAAGCCTCACAGCGCATCTCTAGTGGGCTTCGACTGTTTTCGTCACCGCCTTCTGATGCTATGGATTCTTCGGATTCGTCTTCTAGTTTGACGGCGAAGTCGGGTGGAAAAGGCTCGACCTCGGCTCGGCCTTGAAGAGGAAGAGATTGGCGGGGATTGATATACTGATGGGGGATGTGCTGTGCTTTGGTGAACCGAAGAAATCTGATGGACGGAAAGAGGATGAGGATGGTGAGAGGTATTAGGTGTTTTGTAAGAGAGGAAGGAAGAGGTTTGAGATGGAGGACCGATTTAGGGCTTATGTCGATCCACTTGGAGATTCTGAATTGGTACGTGTGTGTGTGTGAAACGAAAATAAGATAACTTAAACAAAAAAAATTATTGTTAAATGTAAAAAACGTATTCATAAATAGAAACCAAAACTATTAAACACAAACTAGTAAACTTAATCAGATACCCATTAACATATAATGTAAAACTATTGAAGCCCAACAAATTAAAAGTAAAACATTTAACAATGCACTTTAACATAATCAGATAAATATAAACCAGTAAACTTAAATAGTAACCGAGACTGTTACACGGGAACGTGTTAACTTAAACATAAACCGAGATTGATAAATAGAAACAAGATAACTTAAACAAAAATAACTATTGTTAAACGTAAAACGTTAAAATTTATTTTTATATTTAATGTACTTCTTCAACTTCTAATAACTCATATTCAATAATTCACATTTTATTAAATCATATTTTAAATAAAGATATTTTTGAAACTCGAACAAGAATTAATTAAGAATTAGAGAGGATTTGAGGGGTAATAATTTCTAAATTAAGAGGGAAATATTGATTGAAATCTACATGATTTAAAGGATTACGGTAAAATAGTCTAAAGTTTATAGAACAAGAATTAATTGAGAATTAGAGAGGATTTGAGGGGGTAATATGCAAATAAGCTGATAAATTAGATGAGCATTTAATACTAAAGAAGCGAAGAAAGAGAAAGAAAGGTTGTGAATAGGGCCGTGTCCCTATCATTCTCCTCTTCTTCGCTCCCTTCACTGGGCCATGAATCCCTCACTTTGCAAAGCTCGGAGGCGAAAAGCATCATTTCTCTCAGCCGCCTTATTCAAGTCGGAGCATGAGAGATTGATCCATATATCCATGAAAATGTGGCTCTTTTATGTTCCGATTCCCTAAAGTTCTTATTCTTGTTTTTTTCTATTTTGTTTAATTGATTTGATGATGGTTTTGGCATTTGACTTTGAAGATCAAATCTTTTTTGGATCATTTTATTGATTTGTTAGTAATTTTGGTTGTTTGATTTTGGCTAGAATCGATTTGAATGGTTGTTATTGCTTGTCATGTGATCGTTTTTATATAATCTATGTTGCAATGGATGAGCACGTTAGCTTAAACACAAGATTGATAAATGGAAACAAGGTAATTTAAACCAAAAAAAAACTATTGTTAAACAGAAACGTGCCAGCTTAAACAGAAACCGGGATTGATAAACGGAAACAAGATCACTTAAACAAAAACAACTATTGTTAAACATAAAAGACATATTCATAAACAGAAACCCAAAACTATTAAACAGAAACTATTAAACTTAATCAGATACACATTAAGTTATAATGTAAAACTATAACACAAATTCTCAATGACTTATTATCTCTTTGCGTTCAAGGAATGACAGCATAGGTCCTCAGGAAGCTTCCTTCCATTAATTATTTTCTCCATAACACAGTATCCTTGGGGATCAAATACTTGGCGAACAAGGGAAAGAAGTGCGGGTCTTCTCTTGCAAGTAGATGAAAGGCCGAAGAGAGGAAAAAAGTTTCGCCAATAAAGATGAAGTTCTCTCGGGATTACAAAAACATGTTTATCTCCTGGTTTTTTCTTCTTAAGCACCAAAGTAGTTACATAATAATGGACATGATGGTCATTTCGCATTATATGGTTGTCCACAACTTCCCATGTAAGGGTAATATTGTCCATGAAAATTTTAACTGACTTTGTTTCTATCCATTAGATACATGATGGGTTGAAAAGTCAGTTGAAGAAAAAGGAGGGGTTTTTTTTAGGATATTAAAAGTTGGAAGGGGTAATTATCCATAAAGGAAATTGTCAAGGGGTTTTTGGCAATTACCACTATATTTTATTAAAATAATTTATTTAATAAAATCTTAAATATTATTAATGAAATAATTAAATGATATATTTAAAAACTTATATTTCAGAATAAATATATAAAATAATAATAAATATATAAATAATAATAAATTATTATATTATTTTGAAAATTTTTAATTAATTTATGGATGATAAAAAATATAATAATTTATCAAATCATGAAGAAATAAAGAACGTAATGTAAATTAAAAAACTAAAATATTAAATAATTAAAAACATTAATTTTCATCTTCATTCATTTCGAAGTGGTGTTAAATATGCTCCACCCAATCCGATAGAATAGTGTATTTTTTGATAGCGTAATTCTACATTTTTTCTTAGACATTGTTGAAAAACTTGAGTGCACTCTAAATTGAAAAATCACATGTTTCTGCGTTGACTTGTTGACCTGCCATATTTGGATTGAAAAATCTAGGTCTAAAAACATATGATAACTATGGAAAAATTGGTTGATTTTTTATATTTGGATAAAAATGGGGAAAATTTTATGAGTTGGGATAATTTTGTAAAATTTTAAAATATTGAAAATTTTGAATATTTGTTGAAAATAAATAATATGAAAAGTTTTGAAAATTATTTTAAAAATTTGGAGTATAGAGGAATATTTCTATCATAATATAGTAGAAAATTTAAAGATGAAAAGTCGAGAATAATGTAACTTTTGTTTGAGCGTGTAATTGCATTTATATAGATTAAATAAAAAATTAAAAATTAAAAAAAAAAAAATAACCGCCGATTTCACCCAATGTTTTCATTTTAAAAAATATATGTGGTCCATGCTAATTATTTGAATTTAAAAGAAAATTATATAGAAAATCCAGTGGAGCCTACTACTAAAGTTGTTGTCACCTGTGATTTGAAAAATTAAATGTATATATAAAATTAATTTTATTTTTCCTCGAGATCGTACAACAATTCTCCATCTAATTGATTGATCCCCTATATAAAGACACAGTGTGGGAGGCAGTCTGAGCTGCAAAACATAAAACTTGAAGCAGTGATCATCAAAATAGCAACAATGATGAGCAATGGTAGTAATGGAGTTGATGATCACAAGGCAAATAAAGGTAGTGGCTTAGCAAGTGTCCTAGCATTGGGCACTGCTAACCCT
The DNA here is from genome assembly GCF_009730915.1 of Dioscorea cayenensis subsp. rotundata. Lineage (NCBI taxonomy): Eukaryota > Viridiplantae > Streptophyta > Magnoliopsida > Dioscoreales > Dioscoreaceae > Dioscorea > Dioscorea cayenensis. The sequence continues at coordinate 1,165,109 of NC_052487.1, forward strand.
CCCGATGTTTTCTATCAAGACGCCTTCCCAGACTTCTACTTTAGAATCACCAATAATGAGCACAGGGTTGAGCTCAAGGAAAAGTTCAAGCGAATATGTAAGAACAACACTACTCTTGTGATCATCCTTGTTTATAATTGCTTCATATTTTCAATTTATGCATGCAAATTAAGGTGGTGGCATGCAGCAATATAAATATATATATATATATATATATAACATTTTCAACACCTTCTGCACGAGCTAAGAATACATAGAAAGGTGAAGCCACGTAATCAAACAAATTCCAGCATGGGAGCAAACAAATTTTGCATCCAAAACAAAATCATTAACTTTGAAAAGATAAATCACCATTTAGTTTGTAATCATTTACTTGAAAGACATGTTTATCCATTACATAATTTTAAATACCTGCATTTGCATGAGATCAAAGGTTGTGAAATTAGTTAATTAATAGCAAAGTATACAATGGATGGATAAAGGTGAGAAGTCGATGATCAAGAAGAGGCACTTTTTCTTGACGGAGGAGATACTAAAGCAAAAGCCGAACCTGTGTTCATACATGGAAGAGAACTCACTAGATACTCGCCAAGAGATAGTGGTGGAAGAGGTGCCAAAGCTTGGAGCAAAGGCGGCCGTCAAAGCTTTGGAGGAATGGGGACGTCCACTCTCAGAGATCACTCACCTGATCTTCTGCAGCTCTAGCGGTGTCGACATGCCGGGCGCTGACTTCCGGCTCATCAAGCTCCTCGGCCTTCCATTGTCCACTAAAAGAGTTATGCTCTACTGCTTGGGTTGCTACGCCGGCGGTACCGTCATACGAATAGCTAAAGATCTCGCAGAAAACAATCAGAATGCCCGTGTGCTTGTCGTGTGCTCGGAGATGACGGTCAGCAGGTTCCGTGGGACTGACGATGTGCACATTGATAGCCTTATAGCGAATGCTATCTTTGGGGATGGGTCTGCTGCAATGGTGGTCGGAGCAAACCCCATTCCCGGCGTGGAAACTCCCTTTTTTGAAGTGGTGTCCACTGACCAATTTATCATCCCGGATAGCGAGAAAGCACTTCATTGTCACCTCAGAGAAGTAGGGATGACGTTCCATTTACTCAATGACGTACCAATAACCATCAGCAAAGATATGGAGAAGAGTTTGTTAAAGGTGTTCGAACCACTAGGCATACCCATCTCGGACTGGAACTCATTGTTCTGGATCACCCATACTGGAGGGCGTGCCATTCTGGATAGGATCCAAGAGAAACTGGGGTTGAATCCGGAGAAGCTAAAACTCACACGTCACGTGATGAGTGAGTATGGGAACATGGCCAGCTGCTGTGTTTTTTTTGTCATGGATGAGATGAGGAAGCGCTCAATGGCGGAAGAGCTACCCACTGCCGGAGAGGGACTTGAATGGGGTGTGCTTCATGGCTTTGGTCCGGGGTTGACCGTGGAGACTATTGTCCTCCGTGCACCGCCTCTCAAGGCCAATGGCCTTGTCTCTGATGAAAATCATTAGCTAGCTGTTGTAGCCTGTGTAGCGGCTTCTGTGCATATATGGTGCACGCAATGTGGTCTTGTCTTTGTTAATTAAGGGTTTGTCTTATGTATGCATGTCTCTACTTTGAATAAAGATCATTGACAGTATTGAGTGGTCATCTATTCCGGTTAGTTTAAGGCGTTATGTCAATATATCAAGATAATAATAAACTCAGGGATACATGCATATATTATATCTGGGGACACATGGATATATTATAATAAACTTACTGAAGTCCATAAAAAAAAAAAAAGTTGAAGATAGATGAGAACCATGGACGTAGCTTGAGCATTTTTGAGTTCATAACTCTGCCAATTTTATTGGGTGTATATGAATGTGATAATTAATGATCTTGAAGGTGAGATATTTCATTCACTTATTTAAAGTTTTGCATGAATTATTTTTTGATGTCACCATGTATAGAAGAGCAAGTTTCGTCTCTAAAAAACAAGGAGAGGATCCTGATGATAGCTGGTGGTTGAATTGAATAATCTAAGGGCTTGTTTGTATTGGGGGCCTAAGAAAAAAGAATTTTTTTTTTTCAATTTAGTAAAAGTACTTTTAAAAAATTGCTTCTAAGAGTAAGTTAAGTGATTCTCTTTATTTTATGTTTGGATAAGTTAATACAGAAGTATTTTTATATATGTGAAGTTGTTTGGATATGTAATCTTAAAAGGACGTTTTCAATATCAAATTACTAAATTTAAATCAAATTGTTGGGGGTCTAGATCAATTGAACATAGTCATGGCCAATTTTGTACCTATTCCCAATTAATTCAAGGTTTGTAGAACTTGCATGTTCTTATAAAATAATTACTTATAATTTTTTATGCCGTTTTCCATCATCTGCAGCAGCAATGCTCTTTGTTTGATTTGTATGATATATATCACTCTTACAAGATTATGTGCTTTTGTTTAATTCTCAAACTAAATTCAATGACATTGTTTATCCATTTTTTCAAAAAATAATAATAATAATAATAAAGAACACTTTATATAGCACTCCTGAGCCTCCACAAACCAATAAATCAATTGAATATTTTAAAATTGTCATCTTGTTATTTAGTTGAAAATTTGCCTTTTATAATGTTAAGCTCACAATATAAATCCTAACTACTTCAAGTAAAGCATATGCATAACACTCATCATTAATAATTAAACAATTCTCTGTGCAATACAGCTTAATCATTTGTAGGCCTTTGATATTGTATAAAATATTAATTATATCCCTAGAATAATGCTTAGACTTGGACATGGTCACAGTCCGGTTAACCGGGCCCATTTGCCCCAATCTGATAGGCCCGAGTCATTTTTGGTACATTATAACTAGTCCGGTGCACAATAATGATCCATCAGTCCGGTCTGAACTGGTAAACCTGGAGGGTCACGGGCCACCCAAAGATGACCCAGACTTAGCTAGCCTCACAACCTGCCGGTTCCAGACATGGCCCGCCCAACCCCGGTGGTTATTTAAACTTTAAAAATTATTATTATTATTTTTTAAATATTAAATAAAAAATTGGATTTGAATGTAACTTGTGACATATGAACCGGGACATGTTCCACTTTCAAACACACTAACCAATAACCCTATACTTTTTTTGGATTGTTATAAAAAATAATTAAAACAAATTAAAATAATTTAAAATAACTTAAATAAAATTATGAGGGGTTACACTTAATTCATTTTCTAACCGAATTTAAGTGCTTATATATTTTCTCTTGAGTGTGAATTAAATTGTTTATATATTTTCTTTTGAGTGTGAGAGAAATCAGAGTTCATGTAATTATTTTAGATTATATCGAAATTACTACTTAATTACTTATTTGTTACTATTGATGTTTATCCAATGTTTAACTTCACTCTCGAAGTCTCAAAGGTTGGTATTTTTATACTTTTCATGTTATAAATGAAGAAGAAGTTACAAACTTCAAGATTTCATATTTTTGTTTTTTATTATTAAATTTAAGCACACTTTCAATCATATATGCAAATTTGCATTTCAATATTTGGTGGTGATAATGGAGAAGTTGATGTGTCCAGCATGTTTTAATTTAACATTAAATACATACTCACACTATATTACAGGTGTAAGACACACAAAAATATTTTTTATAACAAATTAAATAAAATATAGTAAAAATTTTCATTAACTTGTCATTATTCAAGAACGTTGAAATTGTCACCCAGTGAAAGTTACAACAATCATTTATATATATATATATATATAGTTGTATATATTTATCAATATTCATTAAGACAATTTAGTGGATTTGGTTTAGGTTTTGTTTGTGAGTGTAAAGTGTTGGAGGCCATGTATATTAGGCCTATTTTTGGTTTCAAAATATTCTTATTTAGTTTAGTATCATATTACCTATTTACAAGGACTTCACCAATTTTATATATGCCACTATTTATTAGCCTTCAACTTTGGTTTAGTGATTATACTCTCTTATGCTCACGGGTGTAAATTTCAAGGTTAAATTTTGTTTTTGGACCTCTTTTCATTTTTTTTTTTATTTGGTTTTTTCTTTTTGTAGCCTTTCGTCTCCTAAAAACAAGACCTAGAAGCGGTTTTCAAATATTTTTGTCATAATTTATTTTATTTCCATTTCTACTCTCTACTTTTACTAATTCTAACAAACTATTGATAATTTTAATATTTTTCATATTTTTCATACTAACAAAATATTAAACATCCAAAAACTAGCTTGACTTAAATGGGAGAAGTATTAAATATAGGTATAAAAAAATATTTAAAATATTTAAATTATTAATAATTTATTATAATTAGTAAAATAAAAATGTGAGAGTAGAAGTAGAAATAAAATATGTTATAAGAAAATATTATGATAGTATAAGGACTGAAATGTAAAACTTTTTTAATTTAAAAAAATAGTGGTACATACCGTTTTAAAAAATATAAAACTTTCATATTAAAAAACTAATGGACCGTATTTAAAAAGAAATTAATGTTAAAAAACTAATGGGATACCTAATTTTTAAAATAAAAATAAAATTTAATATTTAAAAATATATAAAATGTAACTAATTAAAAAACAATATTAAAAAAAAAGCCACATGACTCATACCAACAATAACAACAACAACAACAATATATATATATATATATATATAGGGGAAGTAATTGAGTAATATACTATCTCAATTTCTTTTTATCTGTCATGATTAACCGAATCTCACATACCAAAAAACTTGGCTATTTCATAAAATTTTATACAAAATTAGTTATTTTTTTAAAATTACCCCTAATTTATATCTTCACATTTCTCTCTTATATTTAATTTCAAGAAGAAAAATGAATAGAGTGTTAAGGGTAATTTTAATATATATATATATATATATATGTGTGTGTGTGGAAATTGCCAAAAAAACCCTTTAAGTTTATAAAATTACCAAAAACACCCCGTTAGTTTTGCAATCCCCAAAATCCCCCTCCTTTGAAACTCTATGTTTTTCAAACCCCCAAACCCTGTAATGGATATGAACGGAGTGAGTTTCAAATTTTTGGGACGAAAATGCCCTTGCATGGGGAGTCGTGGCTGCAGCCATCTCGGCGATTTGAGAGGAAGTGGGCGGTTTTCCGTAGGGGTAATCCCGAGAGGCAATTTATTGGAGCCTTTTACTTGCTTTTTCTCAACTCACGTCTTCGACTTTTCCATTTCGAGTTTGTCTCGAAGTTGTCTCTACGTGCGAAGCCTCCGTAATTGGCATTTCATCGACTTTTTCCCTTTCCACCGGTATCTCGAAGGAGAAGTCCCCATGCAACTAGTTGGCATTTCATCGATTTGAAATCTAAGGTATTGAGTATGGTTTTTATGTTAAGCTGCTCATTCTAAAGAAAGATTTTTCGGTTTTGTTTTGTGCTCTGCTTTTTTTGTTGGAAGATATTGAAGTCTGATGGGGATTTTTTTTCTGCGGGGTTTTGTTAGTCTGCGAGGGAGATTTCTCGGCTAGGGTTTTGTTTTTGTTTTGCATTTTCAGTATGTATACACTATCGAAATAGTTTTTTCGATTGTTATGATTTGTGTAATATTTATAATGTACATTTCCCTTTCGTATGATATGGTTGCAGTTTTACAAAGGAGGTTGACGTTTAAGAAATGAGATGTTACAGTTTAAAATTTGTTGTCTCTGTTTAAGTATTCTCGTCTCTGTTTAAAAAAATGGGTCTCGTTTCACATTTTATATCACTCGTTTAATAAGCGAGAGTTCTACCGTTTAAAACCTTATATTTCCGCTTAAACTTTTTGTCAATACTGCATGTTGAATGTGTTGTTATTGTCGCAAGCTTGTGATTATGGCGGTCAACCTAGTTAATGGGCGATGCTATTTGACACCGGTTGTGGAGACCTTAGCTGAATTGAAAGATAACACTGACCCCTCGACATCGGGAGATTATTCGAAGGACACCGTTTGCAGCTGTTCATCGAGTGGAAGCTATATACCAAGAGAGGACCCTTCTTGATTCTCTTTTTGCAAAGATACGATGGTCGCACCAATAAATTCGGGGATTGGGCAAAGCCTCACCGAGTTTCGGACCTCAAGATGTGGCCCTCGTTCTTGAGTCGCGTTGCGATGGCGACGCAGCTGGTCTTTCGAAGAAGAAAACCGGTCGCGTTCGAAGGGCGGTATCTATCAAAGACCCACGAGAGACACGGAGACTCCATCAAGAGCACTGCAGTGCAACTTGTTCGACGGAGGGAGAAGAAGATAATTTTGTCAAACTCCCGATGGTGTATCTCATGGGGACGATCCTCTTCCCAAATACATCATGCTCAGTTCCGAACTGGTTGTTGATTACGTCGATGATCTACTAGCCATGGGGCGATACGCATGGGCGCGGGCGAGCACAAGTGGCTTATGGAGGATATTCCACAAGCGACCGCTCGAGTCGCAAGATAGATGCGTCGGGAAGAAGACCAACACGAGTACATTAAGGGTTGCTCGGTCGCGCTTAACGTCCCGGTTTTACTGAGTGACCGGAACGGGGAAGAAAGTCCGTTTCGGCAAGATCCCAAGGATGTTGTGCTACGGTGAAAGTACTTACCGGAAGCAAGCGACGGTAGAAACGAGCTTGTCATCGCTCGATGGAAAAGAGGTAATAAATCATGGACAATGTTTAACATAAGTCTTTAATGTTTAAACATTTTTATTTAGCGTTTAACTTTAGTATTTTCCGTTTAAAAACTTATTACATACTTGGTTTTAAATATTTTTGTTCTCCGTTTAATTATATTCTATAACGTTTAAATATATAAACACTCTGTTTAAATATAGTTTTTTTATAGTTTAAAAATTGTTTGGTTTTACATATGTTAGTTTCCCGAGATGGTTCCGGCGAATGCTGAAGAAGAAATATTTGTTGGGGCCAACCGACGGATGGATGCCATTGCTCTGGAACCACTTGCTCAAAGGCGGGGATGAGAGGCGAGCCTCATCGCGCGCTGCCGGACGCCTGTTCTCCTACTTCCGACCCCACCACGCGCACGCATTCCTCGGCCGGGAGAAGCCCTCCCCTACCACGGCAGTTTGCAACAACCCCCCCTACCACAATAACGACAGTCCCCCCGACCATGGCAGCCCATCCAACCGTGGCAGCCCCACCGGTAATATTAGGCTAAGATGTCACCGCAACTCTTATGCAGGCATGCCAGATATTGATGATCGAGTTTCCTCGACTGTCGCTCGTGTTGAGGCCTGGAAGGGACGTTCACAACCGACTGCGCCATCCCACGAAAAGAACTGAAGCACCGGGACGAGCGAGGCGTCGAATTTGGCGAGCGAGCGACATCATCGGGAAGGTCGTTCCAAAGGCGGCCACATTCGAAGAGACTTGCGAAAAAGAAGAGAACAATCTGCCTCTGTCTCCACCGCGGTCGACGATGAAACAATAGCAACACCATCGACGGCTGATGCTGTTGTTGAGAAGGACATCGTAGATGATGTGGCCGTTGCCGCTATTGAGAAGGTCGTTGACTCTCTTCTCGATGAAATCCTCGACCCGGTGGAACCGGCTGCCGAGATTGCGGCATCAAAGATGGACACAATCCTTGAAGATCAAGAACAAATTAAGGGTGTGTCTCCCAATGATGCTGTTGTCATGGCCACGGTTGAGAAGATCGTCGAATCCGTTCTGCGTGGCCATGGCCGTGGCCGAGCGATCAGCATGACCCAAGCGGGACACAATCTCACCACAACAAGAACCATGTAAGGATGTGTCTGCGGTTGATCTTTGTCGCCGCCGTCCCCGCGATCGAAGCCGGGACACAATCCCACGACAAGAACAACCATGTAAGGATGTGTCTGCGAGTTGATGTTAGTCGCCATCGTCCCCGCATCGACGGAAGATCTTTGTTGAAGACCCCGACCGAGCAACGAGAGAGATGATCAAGGCCAATCAAAAAAATTGGACCGGGACTGGCTCGGAAAGCTTTTATTCGAAGAAGAAGAAATGGGTTGGCTCGAGTCGTCTTAACAAATACTGAGAAGGAGTTGATGAGGATCTTCCTCAACCCTGCTCTATGGACGAGTAAGTGTAAAGTTTTTTTATGATATTGTTTAAAGGTTTTATTATAGTATTTAACTATTACCTAATAGTGTTTAATACCTTTATGTTATCATTTAATTTGTCTACTTAACGTTTAATTATATATAATATCATGTAACAATTGATAATATCATTTAAATATTTACTAATATGGTCTTATTATATCTCATTATCGTTTAACCTCGGTATCTGTCGTGTGGAAGAATGACCGTCATCGACTCACACGCGACAAATTATACACGTCGCTTGAGGGGAAGGAAATGGTCATCGATGATGTGATGGGACGCTTTCGTATGCATAATACAAAAAGTCGCCGAGCAAAGAGCCATATCCTTACAAGAAGCGCCTCCATCACCGGACCGCTTGCATCTGTTTATGTCAAAGCGAGACGACGCACATGACACAATTATGGCTATGATCGGGGATCTTTCGTGAGCAAAGCGCATGAAGTTCGAATTGTCATCCTCCCGATAATCATGAATGGCCACTTCCATGTCGTCGTCCTGGACAATGATAAACAAGAATACAGGCATTATTCTTCATGTCCGAGGTACGATAAGGACGCGTTGGACATGGTAAGTTCTTTAATTATGTCCGATTAATATCTGTGTGGTATTTAAATCGGTATTCTAATCTCGACTTGTATATCTCGACAGCGGAATCTATTCGACATTTGTGTCGATATGGAGTTCGGCGAGTCGGCGACGGCAAAGTACCCACTCGTGCACGACATAGAAACCCCACGCCAAAAACAAGGAAGCGTCGATTGCGCCGTCTATGTCATGCGGTTTATCGAGCAATTACTTTGGGGTGAGAAGTTACGGCTACCGCAGACAGACGTTCCTTACCTCAGATTAAGGTATGTTACCCGCATACTTAAGGAGGGGAGGGCAGCCAGCGTCCATGACAAAGGGGGGTCGTCACAAGCGGGTTAAATTTTATTTTTGAAGAACATGTCCTGTATATCTGAATGTCAATTTTGTTTTCGAATGTAAATCTGGACAAATCCAATTCATGACAGATAAAAAAAACATGAATTTATGACAGATAAAAAGGAACGAAGAGAGTATATTATATTAAAAAAAAAAAAAACTCAATTCAACTTCCAAGTTAATTAAATACCATAAATGTGCTCCATATTCACAAATATTTTAACAAAAAAAAAACATTTTACTAATACTACTTCTAGGCATTACATGCACATCATATGACACATCAACAACAAACAATGTCACTAGAATTGATATGTATAACAAATTAATGCAGTAATATGTTAACATAAATTAGAAAATTTTCGTTTCAACTACCAAGTCTTATTAATTTTTTAAATAAAATTTTTTTTTTATATTCAAATCATTAAAATTTCATAATATTTTTTTATAACTTTTTTTCCTTTCTACTTTTCAATTTTTAATTTTATTAATTTAAAAAATTATTGAGTTGGTAAGAGCATTACTATAAGTTAATAATATTTATTATTAGTGGCAGATGACACTTATCCCAATTCTAGAGAGCACTTAATCAAATTGATCATAACTATTCATTTATCCATTTATTAGATGACGACTTATATAAACCCTCTTTTGTAAAAACTGTTGTAAGAAAGATTATCAATATAGAAAAAAAAAACTCTTCTAATACGCCAACCTATATCCACCTACCACTAATAATTTATTCCATCAACACCCAATAATGCTCTCTAAATACCCTAATAATTTTTTAAAATTAATATAAGTATAACTATAAAAATGGAAGTAGAAAAAAAAAGTTATAAAAAATATTATGAAATTAAAATTGTTTTAATGTAAAAGTGTTTTTTATTTAAAAAGCTCATTGGATCTCTAATAAAAATTATTTTAAATAATTTGTCTACTAGACATATTATATATATATAGCCACAACAACAACGAGAATGTGACTAAAGATAATATATATAAAAAATTAATAGAGTAAAATGTTAAAATAAATAAAAAAAATTCAGTTCAACTTCCAAGTTCCAAGTTCATAAAATATCATCCATGTGCTTAAATTTAGAAACATTTTACTATAAAATTTTAAAAATAAAATTAAGTATGAAATACTTTATTAAATACAGTTCGCCTTGATGAATAATATATAGCAATATATTAGAATAAATCAATTGATTCTAATATAGAAATTAAACTATGTACTTTCTTGGCTCTTTGCCATTTACCCTTGGTGACCAAGCCCCCTAATACAATACTTGAGCAAGGTGATTAATCCTTATTCATGTCCCATTGTCATCAAGCATAAATAATCCAACCTCCATTATTGGGCATCAACTACAAACTTTCTTTATTTTTCGCTTTTTTTTTTCCTCCACTTCACCAGATAAAGTTGCATAGGTTATGTCACTTTGTTAGAATGTTGATAATGTTTTTTTCCGTCTTTTATATATTTTCTAATAAAACAATAATTTATCTTTGATATTTATAAAAAAACTCAAATACTTTATTATCATTTAAAAAGATAGAACTATATATATATATATATATAAAACCTCTTTACTCACTTCTGTGAGAGTACTGTTTTTCAGTCTATGACTGTCTATCTTCTTTTCTAGCGGTCTATTTTGTTGTATTTTTGCATTTTTATTCAATAAATCAGTGGTTTATCTATTTTATTCATATATATATATATATATATATATATAACATTGAGCTTATTTCATGATTGCCGTTAATGATTTATTGAAAAATTTATTATAATAAAACTATGACGCTTATATAAATAATATATTTGCGAGATATGAATTTATTTAAAATAATTTGCATAAAAACATCTTTAACAGAAAGTTAATACCCATTTATTAAACTATGGAACATTAAACCCTCCATAAGCCCATTGAGCGTTTGGTGGCAACCAAACACTCAATGGTGGGTTTCATTAATTTTTTTTAATTTCTTTATTAAATAATGGGGACCCACTCGATTAAATGATTTTTTATAAAAAATTATTATTTTTTTTATTTTTATTTCTACCATCACAATTTAATTATATCTCAAAATAATATAATAATATTATTATTCATGAAAATTACCAAAAACACCCCATAAATTTGCAATATGCACAAAAACACTCTCTTAATTTGATTATCCCTAAAAACCTTTCTTTTTAAATATAATGATTTTTTTAAACCCACCCCCAAAGCATATATCGGTGGTTAACAGAGTTATATTTGAATTTTATGGACAAATTTAACCCTTGTTTAGGGAGTCATGGCAGTGCAATCATATTCCCGGTTTGAGAGAAAGTGGGGGATTACTTTTTTGGTTAATCCCTAGAAACTCTTATTGCCGCCAGTTAAACTTTTTTCTCTCTTCGCCTCTTCAGCTTTTCTATTTCCAAAATTGTCTCCGCCTGGGCATCATTGTATCAAAGAAGAACCTCGCTTTCCACCATTCTTTCGAAGAAGAATCCCCTCTCAAGTATTCGGCATTCCATCAGTGTGTAATCTAAGGTATTGAGCCAAGGCGAACACCGTTTAAGAAGTTGTGTTTAAGGCTTTTTTTTATAAATGATTCCGTTAGAGAAAGAGATTTCTTGGTTTTGTTTTGTGGTCCTTTTTTTATTGGATGATATTGAAATCTGTAGGGAGATTTATCGGCTAGGGTTTTGTTTTTGTTTTTAACTTTGTCTGTGTACGAAAGAGATTTTTTAATAGTTATGTTGTGTAATGTTTACAATGTAGATTTCCGTTTAAGTTAATATGGTTGCAGTCTTAAAAATGTGGTTTCCATTTAAGTACTGGGATTTTATTTAAACATTTGAGGTTTCCTTATAAGATTTATTGTTTCTGTTTAAATAATGAGGTTACCATTTAACTATTTATGTCTTCGTTTAAGAATTTAAATTAACATTTAAAAACTATTACTTTCCACTTAAATTTATTTGAATACTGTTTAATGTGTGGTTATTATCGCAGGGTTGTGATTATGGCGGTCAACCTAGTTAATGGGCGATGCTACTTGACACCGGTAGTGGAGACTTTGGCTGAGTTTGTAACATTCACCGAGATAGAAGCTGTGTTCCAAGAGAGAGCCCTCCTTGATTTTTTGCCACAGAGATATGATGACCGCACCAACAAATTCAGGATCGGGGGAAGCTTGGTAAGTTTCAGGGCCGAAGATGTGGCTCTCATTCTTGGACTGTGTTGCGATGGAAACGCAATCGTATTTCAGAAAAAGAAGAAAGCACATTCCGTTTTTGAAGATCGATATTTTTTGAAAGCCTGCGAGAGACACAGAAACTCCATCAAGAGAACACTTGACCAGCTTGTTCAATAGAGGGAGAAGAAGAAAAATTTATCAAACTCCTAATGGTGTACCTCTTAGGTACAATAATCTTCCCAAACACCTCATGCTCAGTTAAGAATTGCATCGTAGATTACGTCGATGATCTACCGGGCATGGGGCGATACGCATGGGCACAAGCGACGCACAAGTGGCTGATGAAGGACGTCCCACAAGCAGCCACTCGAGTACAAGCGAGATGCTCCGAGAAGAAGACAAACACGAGGTACGTCAAAGGTTGCTCGGTCGCACTGAACATCTGGTTTTACGAGCTCACCGGCCCCAGAAAGAAAGTGCGATTTGGCAAGACTTCGAGGATGCTATGCTATGGTGAAAGTAGTTACCGGAAGCAAGTGACGATAGAAGCAATATTGTCATCGCTTGAAGGAAAGGAGGTAATAAATCATGAATATCTGTTTAAATATCAAGCTTTTCTGTTTAAAAATATGAATTGGTGTTTAAATTTTCGGATTGGTGTTTAACTATTTGGGATATCGTTTAAAAAAATAACTACACTGTTTACATAATTGGATTACCTGTTTAAAACCATTTGCTATTGTTTAAATTGAATGCTCTTCACTGACATTGTGTTGTTTAACTATGTTAGTTTCTTGAGTTGGTCGCGGCAAATGCGGATGAACAAATATTCGTTCGGGCTATCCGCTGGGGGGATGCTATTGCTCTCGAACTATTGGCGCGAAGGCAGGATGACAAGCCATCCTCTTCAAGGCGCCTCCGACGCCGTTCACCTAATGACAGACCAACCCGCTCTAGAATACCTTGGCCCCGGAGGATCCCCTCCCGACCCTGCCCAGCCGATACACACCCTCTCCCGACGGCAACTTCCCTTCCTACCTACTCAGCTCCCCCGATCGTTAATTTATCATGTTTCCTGTTTAATTTATTACTTTTCCTGTTTAAATATCAACATTACCGTTTAAATATTAGTGTGCACATTTGAATACTAAGCTACCATGAAACTTATCAAATAAATATATATTTTTATTGATAAAAATTAATCTAAAATTTACAAGGATGCTTCTAAATCAAAATTTCCTAATAAACGATCGAGCCACATTTTTTTTTAGATCAATTCCGTCTTAAAGGATGTGTCATGGTCATCTTCCTCTGGAGAATCCTCCGTAATCAAGCAATAATTAAAAACTTTCTTTTCCTAACCAAGTCGAAATGCCAACTTAATTGCTTGCCCGTCATTGCTTACCCGTCAGGCAATTACGCGGGGATTCTGACATGAACAAGAAAAGATAGTTTAACTTGTTGCGTGATTGCGGCTGATTGATTCTACTAAAGAAGATAACCATAACACACCCTTTAAGATAAAGTTGATCTAAAAAATGTGGTCTAAATGAAGCGAATATCCTGGGCACCCTCTCGCCAACTCACGAAATCTCCACATGCGGTCCAATGCAAGCCCTCCATAACTCTTCAAATAAACCCATCGCAAAAATTTCGCTTACAGCAATCCAATCCAATTAACCCATTGCATGAAGAAGAAACTCATCCGAGAAGAAGTAGAGGAGGAGGAGGAGGAGGGGGTGTCCAGGGGAAGGGGTCTTCCTTATGATTTATGGTGTGAAGTCCACAAGCCGGTTGACGCTTCAGATCCGTGAAAAAAAAGGGAAACACACGGGGGACCGAGCTTGACTGATAACGAGGATATATATATGTTTCTGATATTTATGTTAAATTTTAGAAAATTTAATGGCGTCATTCATTCTTGTGCGACATCCTTAAACGACATCATTAAACGGCATCCTTAATTCAGTTTAAACAAAAAAGATCAATTGTTTAAGGAGAAACATAAAATTTTTAAATGATAACTAGCAAATTAAATGTTAAAACCAATATTTAAACAGAAACCTAGAATGTTAAATGGAGAAGGCCCTTTTAAAATGGTCTCTGATATATTTGAAGAGAAACTTGAACTATTAAATAATAATTACCTTATACATATAGATAAACATAGAAGAGAAGAACTTTACAACGAGAAAAAAATATTTGTTTATTTACAATGCCTAGTCGGCGACAGTTTTGTGATTCTCGTCCGTAGGCTTCTCATTATCGGATATGGGGAATATAGCTTCCTTATACGCCAGTTTATAATTTTCGACGGTGAAGTAGCCGCTAATAAATCAATGAACGTTGGGACGCAACACTTCAGATTGATATGACGAGGAAGGAAGGTATCTCACTCTGTCAAGGTCGCCATGGGGTGGGACCGGAGCACTAGCAGAATCTGAATTCTTGCCAACACTTCAGTTTAAACGAAAACAATCAATATTTTAAGCAGAGACATAAAATGTTTAAATAATATATTAAAAAATTTAAACGTTAAGTCAAATATTTAAATTGAGACAGAATAAATTAAATGGAGAAGATAATGTTTAAATGGAAACATAAAATATTTAAACAGAGACTAGCATAGTTAAACAATAATTAACTTATACAACTAAATAAACATAAAAGAGAAGAACTTTACAACGAAAGGAACTCGTTTTCAGTAGGATTCGACAATGACACATTGTCTGTCTCGACAACAAGATCGACTACAGCGCATTTGAAGATGGAGTACACGTGATACATCCGCTTGAAGTCAAACTCATTTTCTATTGGACAAACCGTTTTATATCCATCGGGTGTGATAAATTTCACCCTAACAGGGCAAAAATCGAGACCCCATCGCTCACATATCTCAGCTAACACCGATTCCCAAGAAGTCAGGCCGTGAATATTAGCACTCGTCCCTCCCCGTTGTATCTAGCAATACCACAAAAACTCTCCATAATAAATTTGCATTTTTATAAATTGTGTTACTCACTCTCTCTAGCAGAATGATCAAAGTGAGAGCAGTGAAAAAAATTCTCACCTTACTAGGAAATCGGCAGAACTCAAATCGAACAAACCAAATGAGGAGGAGAAGAAGTAGATGTGATGAGCCTTCTAAACTTTGTTTGACAAAAAGCAAGCAATGCAAAAGCAAAATCAGTATGTATAAAGGTCGGACATGATGTGATTGGGCGATTTTTTCCCCACTATTTTCAAGGGCAAAAATAGAATTTCATAACATGGACCCATTTGAAGTGAACGGTAAGGGGTAAAAAGGAACTTAAACACCGAAGGGTTGTCCGGGATTTGCCAAAGTTGGAGGGGCTTTTTAAAAATATTTAAAATTCACGAGGGGTAAACAGTAATTTTCCCTTATTATTAATATATTTTAATTATTCAAAATATTTATTTTTTGTAATATAAATTTTTAAAATATATTATTTTATTATTTTATTAGTAATATTTAAGATTTTACGAAATTAAAATCTAAAATTAATTATTTAAAATAATTAAAATATGTGAATAATAATAGATTTTTTTATGGGACATAGTAACCCGTGATCGGGGTTACAACAATAACCCCTAGATTTTTTTTATTTTTTATTTCTTTATGTGTTAAAATATTTTTTAAAAATATTACATATTTTTATATTTAATAAAAAGTTTATTAAATTAAATTAAATAGTTTAATGGGTATAAAAGTTTAATGAATTGATTGTGGGTCCTATTTTTTAATATAACTATTATGAAAAATAGTTTAATGGGTAAGAATTTAATGAATTGGTGAGGTGCCATGACCATCAAACTCTAATATACTCTAACCATTAAAATTGTCCTAAAAACAAATATATGAAATTTAAAATTTCTTCAATTCAATAAATAAAAATATTTTAGACATTTCAATAACTCTCCCAAATTTATAAGTTTTATAAATTTTCATGAACCAAATTTAATTTAAATGGTAGAAATTTAACTCATTTAAATAAGTAATTTTGAGTTTAAATATTTATATATAAAAATATATTTGCTATGAGAAATCTACACCATTATTGGAGTGTTATTATACTACTCTGAACTGATTTCGAACGTGCTAGTTTTACACAACGACACATTATAGAACTAAAAAATTTTCAAAATCTTTTGATGGGAATCTTAAAAGAATATTTAAATTTAAAATTTAAACAATAAAAATTGCCACATGTTCATTGTTTTGTTTGGGGGGTTAGTAAATGGTTTTGTCGTTACTGATTTAAAAGATTCGCATCCATCTCATGAGTCTTCGTTTGCGGTGGGGGACCGGGCCCACACTTGGTTTTTAAAATGTTTTGTGCAGAAAGGAACACATGGGCCGGGCTCGTTTATAAATTTATCCGTGACAAATGGGCAGGGCTTGCGTTGGGTTTTTGTAGTTTTCGCAATTGGTTTTTAAAATTTAAAAAAAAAAAATTAAAAAGACAGGGTTTTAACAAAAAAAATTCAGCAGAGATGAAAACATGGTAGGCTCACACATCAACAAATGGGCCGGGTGGACTTTATGATTTTGCAAAATTGGTATGCATAAACGGGCCGGGCCAAACTTCATGTGTATGTAAACTTCGTATAGTATGCATAATTGGTCAGGCCCAACTTGTACTATACGACGAGGAATCGATCGAGATCTTCCTGTACCGTGTGTCATTTCCACATCAACTAAGCACATATCTTAATTTGTCATGTTCTCATTCAAAATATAAGATAATAGCTCTGGCTTCTGATTTGAAACATTATATATATATATATGATTTTGTTTTTCCTCAAGTCCGGGATTTAATATAATAGATTGAGTACATCAGCAATCGATCCTCCATCTAATTGATTGATCCTTTATATTTTTATATATATATATATATATATATTTTTGAAATAAATGTGGATATATAAATATATTGATTATATTTAATGATAGGGTTGGCATAGAAACCACTATATAAAAGCAGCAGTGGTGGGAAGCCGTCTGAGTTGCAAAACATAAAAACTTGAAGCAGTGATCATCAAAAGAGCAACAATGGTGAACAATGGTAGTAATGGAGTTGATGATCACAAGGCAAACAAAGGTGGTGGCCTAGCAAGTGTCATAGCATTGGGCACTGCTAACCCTCCCAATGTTTTCTATCAAGACGACTTCCCTGATTACTACTTTAGAATCACCAATAATGAGCACAGGGTTGAGCTAAAGGAAAAATTCAAACGAATATGTAAGTACACTCTTGTGATCATCCTTTCTTATAATTGCTTATCATTATCAATCAATGCATGCAAAGATGGTGCCGTGGTGGCATAAAGCAATATATATATATATATATATATACACCTTTTCAACACCTTTTGCACGAGCTAAGAATACTTAGAAAAGTGAAGCCACGTAAACAAACAAATTCCAGAATGTGAGCAAACAAATTTTACATCCAAAACCAAATCATTAACTTTGAAAAGATAATCACCATTTTGTTTGTAGTCATTTCCTTGAAATTAAGACATGTGTATCCATTATATAATTTTAAACACCTGCATTTGCATGAGAGCAATGGTGGTGAAATTAATTAATTAACAGCAAAGTATACAATTGATGGATAAAGGTGAGAGGTCGATGATCAAGAAGAGGCACTTTTTCTTGACAGAGGAGATACTTAAGCAAAAGCCGAACCTATGTTCATTCATGGAAGAGAACTCACTAGACACTCGCCAAGATATATTGGTGGAAGAGGTGCCAAAGCTTGGAGCAAAGGCAGCGGTTAAAGCTTTGGAGGAATGGGGACGTCCACTCTCAGATATTACTCACCTTATCTTCTGCAGCAATAGCGGTGTTGATATGCCGGGCGCTGACTTCCAGCTCGTCAAACTCCTCGGCCTTCCATTGTCCACTAAAAGAATTATGTTCTACTGCTTGGGATGCTATGCCGGCGGCACAGCATTACGAATAGCTAAGGATCTCGCAGAAAACAATCAGAACGCCCGTGTGCTAGTCGTGTGCTCGGAGATGACGGTCATCAGGTTCCGTGGGACTGACGATGTGCACATGGATTGCCTCATAGCGCAAGCTATCTTTGGAGATGGATCTGCTGCAGCAGTGGTTGGAGCAAACCCCATTCCCGGAATGGAAACTCCCTTTTTTGAACTGGTGTTCACTGACCAAGTCATCATCCCAGATAGCGAGAAGGAAATTCATTGTCAGCTCAGAGAAGTAGGGATGACGTTCCAATTACTCAGTGACTTACCAATAACCATAAGTAAAAATATGGAGAAGGGCTTGTTGAAGGTGTTCGAACCACTAGGTATGTCCATCTCGGACTGGAACTCGTTGTTCTGGATCACCCATGCTGGAGGGCGTGCTATTTTTGATAGGATCCAAGAGAAACTAAGGCTGAAGCCTGAGAAGCTAAAAGCCACGCGTCACGTGATGAGTGAGTATGGGAACATGGTCAGCTGCTGTGTGTTTTTCGCCATGGATGAGATGAGGAAGCGCTCAATGGCGGAAGGGCTACCCACTGCCGGAGAAGGACTTGAATGGGGGGTGCTTCATGGCTTTTTTGGGAAAGAGGAGCGGGGCGAACCCACTAGAGACCCAGGGACGTGCACAAGCCTCGGTGGAACAAGTGGGGACGGGGCCGCGCTCACGTGGGCGCTGAAACCACCCGTACACAACCACTATTCACAACTCCCAGAAATGTGCCCTCAGCCGAGAATCGAACTCTCACCACTCGGTGAGAGCTCTATCGGCGACCCGTGTACCAATAGACCCCAAGGTCGTTGGCGGTGCTTCATGGCTTTGGTCCAGGGTTAACCGTGGAGACTGTTGTCCTCCGTGCACCGCCTCTCAAGGCCAATGGCCTTATCTCAAATGGAAATCATTAATTAACTAATTGTTGTAGCCCGTGCAGTGGCATCTGTGCATATATGGTGCACACAGTGTGGTCTTGTCTTTGTTAATTAAGGGTTTGTCTTGTGCATGTGTGTCTCTACTTTGAATAAAGATCATTAGCAGTAATCTATTCCAGTTAATTTAAGGCCTTATGTCAATATATGAAGATAATAACAAACCGAAGAGATTCATATATATATATATATATCTTGGTATAGACATCCGGAAAACTGGCTGGGTTATTCTCATATATTGAAGTCCATAAAATATTAAAGTTAAAGAAGATAGATGAGAAGCATGGACCCAGCTTGTGCTTTTTTGACTCCACAACTCCGCTAATTTTATTCGGTTTTTATGAATGTGGCATGTTTCATTCATGTCAAGTTTTACATAAATTATTTGATGCACAGGCGTTAAACATCCCAGACTCCACCAGCAGGGCATGTCACAGCTGTGAGAAGAAGTGTGCGCCCGAATAATGAAAAGAGACCCAACTTGTATGAAGACTATGTGATGGGATGAATTCGAGATTAGTTGAATGATTAATTACATAGTAATGATGAATGATGTAATTAGGAGAGAGGTTAATCGAGAAGGTTGTGATTGTTCTGCACAAGGTTTTGGCAGAAATGCCAGGTCATTAGTTTGTTTCAATTCTGTTACAATTTGTAATTATTTGCATATAAGTGGAATGAGGAACGAAAGGGAGGGCATCTTTGGCCAAATTATCCTTCTTTTTCTCTCGAATCTTCTTTCCTCCTCTCATTCTCCTCTCTTCTTCTTCTCTTCTATTCCTTTCCCTTGATCTACAGGTTCCTTACAACATTATTTTTTGCTGTCACCATGTACTGAAGAGCATGTTCCCATACTCACTCATCATGTGACGCGTGGATTTTAGCTTCTCAGGCTTCAGCCTTAGTTTCTCTTGGATCCTATCAAAAATAGCACGCCCTCCAGCATGGGTGATCCAGAACAACGAGTTCCAGTCCGAGATGGACATACCTAGTGGTTCGAACACCGTCAACAAGCCCTTCTCCATATTTTTACTTATGGTTATTGGTAAGTCATTGAGTAATTGGAACGTCATCCCTACTTCTCTGAGATGACAATGAATTGCCTTCTCGCTATCTGGGATGATGACTTGGTCAGTGAACACCAGTTCGAAAAAGGGAGTTTCCACATCGGGAACGGGGTTTGCTCCGACCTCTGCTGCAGCAGATCCATCTCCAAATTAGAGGATCTCAATGATAGCTGGTGGTTGAATTGAATAATCTAAATTTAAATCAAATTGTTGGGTGAATGGGGCTAGCTGATCATGGCCAATTTTGCACATGTTTCAAAATTTTTTTTTTTAAGAAAATGAATAAACCACTATTTTTTTGAAAATTAAAGCTAGTACAAACCGAGAAAAAAACACAAAACATAAAGTACAAAAATTAAGAGTACAAACAAATAACGAGACAAGAACAATAACTAGAAGCCTTCACCATAGGTGATGTAAGGATAAAGCAGAAAATTGCAGAAAAAAAACATAAGCAAAGAAAACAGCCGGGTCATCGAAGTCCACCATGCAGTAACAAGCTTTAAAAGGAGTGAATCACTCTCAAAGATGCTGTGATGTCGACGTGCATGTGCGATCGGATGCTCTCTATTTCAGGAACACTAGTGAGAATCTAATATTTCAAGTTTTCATTTAAAAAGTGTTGATTTGGGTTGCGAGTTGCAGAAATTCAAGAAATAAACATATTAACAATTTTAAAAATGATTAAAAAAAGTGGAAGCACAGTGGACTTAAAAAATCTATTGTTACTTTGTATTTAGACATTCCAGAAAACGGATCTCGCTAGGAGGTCCCATAGTAAACAAAGTTGGACTTCCAATAAAGGAATTCAGGAAGTACAAACTTCATAAAGGGACTAAGGAAGTGATTGCAAGCCCTAGTCATGCATAAGGAAGTGCTAGATACGCTCAATGAATCCACACTTAAGAAGAAGGTGTTATGCCGTTTCGGAAGCGTTATGATAGAGGACACAGGTATCTGTGTCTCTTTAAATGTTACAACCCCTATTTTCTAGATTATTAAGGTTTAGAATTTTGTTATCCTAGGCCATGCAACCAACAAAATAAGGTCATCTTACTCAGGCAACATGTTTTCCAAAAAGACAGAAAAGAGGTTACAAAGGACTATGAATTCCTCCATCATTGATAAACTGATTGAAAGATTTTACTGAGGACATCCTATTGCTTTCCAAGGTCTAGATTTTTACATATCATGCACCCTGGTTATTGAAACAATCTGTTATTGAGGATAAAAGAGGCAAGTTCTGTAGCGTGTCCACATGGATCTCTGTGGTCCCATGCACGTGGAGTCAGTGGGAGGAAGTAAATATATGTTTTTACTGGTTGATGACTTTTCACGAATGACATGGGTTTATTTCCTCAGGACAAAAGGTCAAGCTTTTGAAGCATTTGTTAAATTTCAGAAGATGGTGGAGAGACAATCAGATAAAAAGATCAAGACCATTCGATATGATAGGGGAGGCAAATTCATCTCACAAGCATTCAAAGAACACTGCGAGAATCTGGGCATACGACATGAGTTAACACTGCCATATACGCCTCAGCACAACGGCACGGTAGAGAGAAGAAACAGGACTGTTGTAGAGAAAGTTCGCTGCTTGTTGAAAGAAAGTGGGTTGCCATTCTCCTTCTGGGCCGAAGCTGCGGCGATGGCAGTATATTTAAGCAACATCTCTCCAACTGAATCAGTGCACAAGAAGACTCCGTATGAGCTGTGGATGGGAGTGAAACCAAACTTAAGCCATCTGAGGGTGTTTGGGTCCTTGGTTTTTGTTCAGGTTCCCTCACAAAAACGGATGAAACTTGAAGACAAATCAGAGAAGTGTGTCTTTGTAGGTTACTGTACAGAGACCAAGACCTACAAACTTTTTAATCCCATTACAAATAAAGTATTGTACAGTCGAGATGTGGTGTTCCGAGAAGAAGAAAGATGGGATTGGAGTGTTGTGCCGAACAACTCATCAACATACACATGGGATGATATATTTCCTGATGATAATGACACTGATGGTGTCATTGATGGTGCAAGTCACGAGAATGAACATTGTTCAAACTTTGGTCAAGGTGATTCCCCACAATCTCTACCAATACCAGAATTGAATGCACAAAATTCAAATAATCTTGATGAAGCATCAGAAGATGACTCACCCCCTCGGAGGATGCGCCAGATAAGTGATATCTATAACAACTGTTCATTTGCTTTGAATGTTTATGATCCTATGTCATATGAAGAAACAGCTAAGTCACCAGTTTGGCAGGTGGCTATGGAAGAGGAGATGAATGCCATACATCGAAATGGGACATGGAAATTGGTGGAAAGACCAACTAAGAAGAAGATCATCAGTTTGAAGTGGATTTTTAAGACAAAGTATAAAGCAAGTGGAGAAATACAAAAGCTCAAGGCCAGAATTGTTGCAAGAGGATATACACAACAGGTGGGCATTGATGTTGAAGATGTTTTTGCACCAGTGGCCCATATGGAAATAGTGATATTCTTGTTTGCTCTTGCAGCACAAAGAGGTTGGTGTCTGTTTCATCTTGATGTAAAATCAGCATTCCTTAATGGAGAGATAACTGAGGAGGTGTATGTGAAGCAACCTATGGGTTTTGAGATTAAAGGCAAAGAGCAGATGGTGTATAGGCTTCACAAAGCTCTGTATGGATTGAAACAGGCTCCAAAGGCCTGGTATAGCAAAATTGATAAGTATTTTGCTGCTCAGGTGTTCAAGAAGAGTGATAATATGAGTATACACTCTACAAGAAGGCTGAAGAGAATGGGAATATTCTCCTTGTATGCATATATGTGGATGATATAGTCTATTTAAGTTCTTCAATTCAGTTGGTTACAGAGTTCAAAACTGATATGATGAAGCAATTCGAAATGTCAGATCTTGGCATGTTGACTTATTTTTTGGGAGTGGAAGTGATCCAAGATGAGTTGGGAGTGTTTATCTCTCAAAAGAAATACACTCTGGATCTATTGAGACAGTATAACATGCATAATTGCAAGGCAGTACCAACACCGATGTGTACTAGTACAAAATTGCAAACTATTGATGGTTAAGGAGATACCGAAGCTGGGAAATATAGATGCCTCATTGGAAAGTTGATCTACTTAACTCACACTCGGCCTGACATTTCATTTTCAGTTGGAGTGCTGTCCTGATATCTGAACAAGCCTTCCAAGACTCATGCGGGTGCAGCAAAACGAGTCCTCAGGTATCTTGCAGGTACTGCAGATCATGGACTCAATTACTCATGTTCAGTAGAATGCAAATTAGAAGGGTTTTCAGATAGCGATTGGGGGGGCAGTTTAGATGATCGGAATAGTACTTCAGGAGTGGTGTTCAGCTTAGGCACAGGTGCAATTACATGGATGTCCAAGAGGCAGGAGGTAGTTGCACTCTCTACAACCGAAGCTGAATATGTTGCAGTGTCTACCGCTGCTTGTCAGTGCTTATGGCTAAGGAAACTCATGGAGGATTGTGATCTAAAAACTGAAGGTGCAACCATCATCTGGTGTGACAACAAGTCTACCATTGCAATAGCAAAAAATCTGTTACACCATGGAAGAACGAAGCACATTGACATAAAATTTCACTTCATTTGTAACTTAATTGATAATGGAATTATTGCTGTGAAACACTGCACTACTGATGAGCAACTTGCTAATCTACTCACCAAAGCTTTGACTGTAAAGAAGCATGTGACACTGAGAAGGCAGCTAGGTGTTTGCAATCTCTAGTCAAAGGGGAATTTGTTGGATGCTGACTGAAGATTGGAAGCTGGATTCTAGCTGACTGGGCATGGTGTATGAAAGACGTTGAGTTGACATATGTGTTATGAATGAAATCTGGAGAAGCTGAAGCAAATCTACAGCACCATGCAAGTCTGGTACAAGGGCATCATGCATTTAAAGCATGGTGATATGAAGAAGTTAAGGGATACATTTTGTACAAGCTATGTTTTTTTTGTTGTACTATTTTGTCTTGTTTACTGAATAGCTTGTCCTAATATATGTAAGGTGTGTTCTACTACTCTAAAGTTAAGAAGTATTATCATTCTCAGTTGAGAACTTCTTCTCTGCTTTTGTATCCTCTACTCAAAACATAGTTGAATCTTTAGAACAGGAAGTTCTAAACAAAATATCAAGGGAAGGGTAGTCCTATAAAATAATTAAACTTATAATTTTTTATGCGGTTCTCTATTTGATTTATATCTCCATCAGCTGCAACATTGCAGCTTCAATGATCCTCACTTGATTTATAATTGATGTATATCACTCTTACAAGCTTCTGTGACTTTGCTTAATTCTCAAACTAATTTCGAAGACACTGTTTATCCACTTAATTTATTCAAAAAAAATAAATGAGGACACTTTATGCAGCACTACTGAGCCTCCACAAACCAATAAATCAAATCGAAAATCTAATATTTTAAATTATCATCTTATTATTTAATTGGAAATTTGTTTTTTCTAATGTTAAGCTCACAATATAGATCCTAACTACTTCAGTAAAGCATAGAGATGCATGATTTTCATCATTAATAATTAAACAACTCTCTGTTCAATACAGCTTAATATATCATTCGTAGGCCTTTGATATGGTATTTAATATTATATTCCTAAAATAATGCTTAGACTAACGTAGAACTTGATATTATACTTAATATTATATGAGTTTATGTTGGGTTTCAGCCCCATTTGGTAGGCTAGAAATATTTGGGCTTGAGGCCCTGGAAGCTACATCAAGCCTAACTTGTGAAAGGCAAATGTGGTAATTTAAATAAACAATGTTTTCAGAACTGGATCGGAAAGTGAACTGGTCAAATAATTGGGTCATAGATCAATTGGTTGGACCGGACGACCCAGTTTGGTTAAACCGGATGATGTAATAATTATATTAATATTATATATGTAATATATTAATAAACCCAAACTCCATGCCTCTTTCCCGAACCATTTTCCCTCTCTCTCTATGTAACACCAGCATCTCTCCAACCCTCTCTTCAATGCTACGATCTCGACTAGATCCCACCCAAATCGAAGTGCTAGGGCACGATTGCTGAGTGTCTCACCAGGAAAGAGTTCGATCTCGATTCCATGGTCAACCGCTGAATCCTTGCCACATCCAACTACGACACTTTTCGTCGTGACACAGTTCCTTGGTTTTTGGCCGTGGCGCTTTCGAATGTGCAAAAATTGAGATTTGGGGCCAACCCTGTTCTAGTCAAACTCGCCTGTTCACCGAGTTTGACTAGATTTGACCAGGTTGACTCCCAGTCAACCAGCTTTATAGAACCGGACCGGACTGCAGGCCGGTTCCTGGTTCTGCTGGTCCGGTTCTGAAAACATTGTAAGTAAAAAGAAGTGCATGTGAAAGAGGCAGTCAGCTCAATGCATAGTGTTGAGTAAGCAGACTGAGAGAAGAAGGGCAAAGAAGAAAAAAAGTGTTGCAGGGTAATTTTCTTGGTTGAGCACTTACATTAAGTCATTTCAATTAGAGCACCAACATTTAAAATGTATTAAAGTGAGCATTGACATTTAATTTTGTTACACCGGTGAAGCGGTTGGGTTTTCCGACGAGAATTCAGTGACGTGGACGCAAGACTCCACATCATTTTCACCCGTGGAGGCAACCACATTAGCAATTTTTCCACGTGCATTTCTCCTCCATGTCAGTTGCCACATCAGCCTCTTCAGCCTCTTTTCTCATCTTCTTCTTCTTCCCCTTTTCTCACTCACAACCAGTAATCTAAGAAATCAGAGAGATGATATTAAATCTCCTACCACACTAAGGTCGCTTGCAGTGGGTAAACGGTGGGGCCTCCATGCCCGAAGATGCCGGTGTTTCACCAAACAAAGCTCAACCAGTGTTTCAACAGACAAAGCTTAACCGGTGTTTCACCGGTTAAGCTTTATTTAGAAGGAAAAGTATATATATCAATATATAATCAATACAACTTCGGTTGTAATGGCTATTTATTGATATATTTCCGAAATCGCTACATGTCATATGAAATCGGTTGATGAGAAGACCTGGTCAAAACTAATATGACATGTATACTTTGAATTTACCCAACCTGAATCACAAATAACAGCATACTTTGAATTTAAATGATTAACTTATTTAATCCTTGTTTGGATTGGTTTTAAAAAAAAAATTGCTTTTTTTTTAAAAAATTTGGCAGGATTTAAAAAAAAAGTGATTTTCATCGTAAATTAAGTATTTTTCTGTGTTTTATATTTAGATATATTAATGCATAAGTACTTTTATATGTGTGAAATTATTTGGATGTGCATTCTATAAATTAGGACTTAAAAAAATTACTAAAATGAGCATTCTTTGAGTTATTATAATATCTCAACTATTATTCATTGAAAACATACTAAATAGTTGCTATTGATAATGATAATAACAACAACACTAATGATGATGATGATAATAATAATAATAATAATAATATTATTGATTATTATTATTATTATTATTATTATTATTATTATTATTATTTGTTTTTAGGTTTTTAGGTGTATATTTTGTAGTATTTTGGTTTAAAATTTTAGATATAATTTTATAATTTTTTAAAAAAAGTTTTAAAAATATAAGAATTTTTAAAATTTAAATTTGAAGTTTATTTAAAAAAATAATGATATGGATGACAAGTTGACATCCACGTCATTCCGAAAACTTATTCGGGAAATCAATTCAGTAAAAATAATATCGATATATATATATATATTGTTTTATTTTTTCTCTTCTCAAATTATAAAAATATTAATTTAGTGTCTATTTTAATTATCACTAATACCTTTTTTTTTGTTTTTGTTTTTTGTTTTTGTTTTTTTTTTTCCTGGATCTAGTCAGCCCAGGCCAAGCGTTCATAATATCCTCCTTGACAAACTAGTCCGGTTGGGTGGGCTGAGGGACACGCCATGACCCATGGGCTAGCATCTCCCATAGCATGATACTAGCAATGTGCCAATGTGAGAAAGTATGATCCGTCCATGTATAAGCAGGCTTAAAACCTAGGTCAATTTTATTATTAAATTTTCATTTTAATATAAAATTATATATAAATATTGTTTTTAAGAATTGCCAACAAACCCGTTTTGTAAACTTTCATAATCACTAATAAACCCGTTTTATTTATTTATATATTTTTTAAATTAATTTTTTTTTTTTTTGACAAATATAGATAAGTCATATCTTAAAAATTGGTAAATATGAGGAGCTAAGTTCTATAACACATGTCTTTCTTTTGCGTGAGTTAATATTCAAACCCACTTTCTAAATAGGGATTCGAACCCACCTTCTGAATTTGGCAAACACTCAATATAGAGAATCTAATGTCAAGTAGACCTAAGGGATGTTGACAAGTTATAAATTTATGAAAGTATATATATATATTTTTTAATATAAAATAAAGAGAAAATTGGATCAATAATAATGCAGTCTTTTTTAATAAAAACTTGCATGTTGGAGTGCGGCCCCAAGTTCAAAGTAGGGAGCTATATAAGGAATTAATCAATAGTTTAATACGTTAAATAAATCAAAAAATTTCATTAAAATTACTATTAATAATGCGACTACTAAGCATTATATATGTGCTATATAATTTAAATACCAAATGTAAATTATTGAATAGAGTTTGGCCTAGACCTGTCCATGGGCCGGGCTGGACCGGGTTCGGGCCTGGCTTGAATTAAAATTACTAAAATTCAACCTTGCCCAAGCCCGGCCCCGTCCAAAAATTCGGGCCTTAATCCTTGTTCATGCCCGCCCAAATTTAATGACCTCTACACAAGGCCCGCCCAAGCCCGCCCAAATAGTTTTTATTAAATAATATATAAATTATAAAAAAAATTTAACAATACTATTAATATGTGGATATGAACAAATATTATTCAACAAAATACTTAAAAGTTAAAATACCAAATATAAATCTTTATTTAATTAAAATAACTAAAATTCAAATCATTATAATTAATGGCAATCAAATATATATATATATATTGTATAAGTATATACCAACCTAATTAATAAATATATTTTATAATACGGACTGGGCCGGGCCAGGTCGGGCTTTTAACAACAAAACCCAAACCCGGCCCATTTTTTAAACGGGCTTCTTTTTTTGTCCAAGGCCCGGACATCGGGCTTATATATTTGTTCAAACTCGTCCAAATTTTGGGCGGGCCTTTGGGCTTGGGCGGGTAGCCCGGCCCTTGGACATGTCTATTTTGTTTGGCCTGATAAAAATTAAAATTATAGGTGATAATAAATAAAGTTATTATAATATTTAACTTAACAACCATAAAATTTTAAACTCACATTAATGTAAAATGATTTATGATTTCCAAACGGCAATTGTCCTACTCATGATAATACAATTAATTTAATATTGATATATTAAATTTATTTAAACATATATCATATTTTAGAGAATATATCTTTGGTCCAGTACACTTATCATAACATAAAAAGCTTGATTACGAGTTGTTCGTTATTTAAATTCAAAATTTTTGAAAACAGTGGTATCAAAGGTCTTTGGTTTATTAGTGTGAGTTTACAATCCAATCCTTAGATTGCATGAGCGAATCTCATTGTCTATTATGTGCACACCACTTATGTAATATGTACTTATTGTATTCAATAAATTAAAAAATTATTACATTTTACTAGTAATTACGAAAGTTGTCAAACAAAACGAATTAAAACACCTTTTGATACACTGTGATTGACATTTATATATATATGACCACATAACATACGTCAACAACAACAAATGTGACAAGAAATGATATATAACAAATTAATAGATTAATATGTACAAATAAACAAATATTTAGCCGCATTTTTGAAAATGATAAAAAAATTTTATTTGAAAATTTATAAAATTAAAAATTTTGCGGCATTTATCCCAAAAAACGCACTGAAAATATAAATTTTTTAATTAAAATTTACAAAATAATAATAATAATAAAATAATAATAATAATAATAATAATAATAATAATAATAATTAGAGTAGTTGATATAATTTTTCTAAAAAAATAAAATTTAAAAATTTACATTAAATTTTTCAAATTTTTTTTAAAAACTCCGCTAAAGAAAACAATAAACGCCGCTAATTTAGCGGTGTTTACAGATAAACGATGCTAATGTAATTGGTAAATTACTTATTTTTTTAAGATACAAAACGCCGCTAAAGGGAATAGAAAAATGCTGCTAATTTAACAGTGTTTAAAGATAAATGCTACTAATTGTTGGAATATTGTCGACACTATCTTTGGCGGCGTTTTGCTGGCGTTTTGTGAAATTGCCGTTATGATATTTAGCGGTGTTTTTAAATACCGCTAAATATTAAAAAAACACTGCTAAAGACCCATTATGGTGTAATGTGCACAACCCGATGCCAATCGATTTATAGTCATTATCAAGTTATAAATTTTATGAAAAAATATATAAATTTTTTCAATTTTCCTTATTTTAAAAATAAAATAAAGAGAAAATAGGATCTTTCTATGAAAATTTACGAGTTGGAGTGCGCTTGCAAGTTCAAAACAGGGAGCAAGTCTCTCCCCACCAAGGATGGCATTAGGTTCGATCACCTCTGCAACCGAGCCATCGACAAACACGCATGGCTTGCCCAACGAAATTATCAATGTGACTATGGACCCCACTCTCTGATTATATCCTAGCCGTCGATGCAAATTTTTTCAATCTGAGCCATTGATTTTTAAGATTTTAAAACCCTTATTCTTATCATTAGCGGTTACCAAAAAATTCACGATTTGACTACTCTCTATAGCCCACGATCTCCTATTGTTTTAAAAAAAAAACTCCCAATCATCCTTTCTTTTGTTCCTGGTGGTGCCATCGGCAAGAACGAGTGGATCTCGAGTTATTTTGCTTCTACTTTCAAGATAAGATCTTAGAGCTTTGTGCAGATTTTTTTATTTCTTATTTTTTTTATGCTTGTTGGCTTTGTGAGAGTTCTTTCTTTCTGAAACCCTTAAAATTTATTCCTATTTTTTTATTCACCTTTAAACCTTTGATTTAGCCCTTGAGTTTCTAGGGTTTGTTCCTAATTTGTAGTTTGAAGGAATTTTGTTTTTCTTTTGATGTGTGCACCTAAGCATACTCTTAGGATCTTTGACCATGATATTTTTATGGATGCAATCACGTCTGAAGGATGAGGTTTTACATGATATATTTGATGTAATGCGATGTACGGTTGATTGAAATACAATCTTTCGTCATGAGAAAGGAGTTGTAAGCTGATTTAATTTGATAAGTTTTAGATTTTCATTTTTGATAATAGCAAAAATCCCTCTCCGATTTTAGGGATCTTAGAGGAGGAATTTGGAGGAGAGTAAAATATGAAAGTTGTAGATTTTGATGTTACCTTCAAAATTTTCAGATTTTATGCATCTGTAGTTTGTGAGATATAGCCCCATTAGTATAAGTGTCTTGGATGATATTTCTGTGCAGAGCCTAAAGAATTATGACCATTTTTGATGATCATGAATATTGAATTGGATAATGTAAAAAAATAGGAAAATTGTTCACTTTTGAGTTATCTAATTGTCAGTAAAATTGTATTATTTTTGGAGTTGTAGGTTGAGAGATATACATATTTTAAAAGTATATGTCTGAATTATAAGTTTGCAGAAATAGCTAGAGAATCAAATGAATGCTACAATTTGAGTAGTACTCCAAATAATATGAATTTTGGATATGTCATTGTCTTAGGTGTCTATACTTCTCAAGATCTGGAAATTTATGATTTGGAAAAGTATATGTAAAGTTGTGATGGATTTAGTACTCAACAGTCATATTGAAATTATATATGTTTGTAAATTGTTTAGAATATAACTGGATTATTTTTACTGTAAACAAATGGGATCATGCATATGCTTATATGTTTGCGCGACAAATTATTCTGCAAATTCTGTTCTGGCCTGACCTGTCTGAAATTCTATCTGAATTTATGAAATTCTAAAATTATGATTTGTTTTTGGATAACAAAGTTATTTTTATATAAATACGTTTAGTCCATTTAACTAGGCAATAACCCTGTCATTGGTAGTTAGACATTGACCATGTCGACATGAATCTCCGACTATGTTAAGAAACTATAGTTTTGTACCGTTCCGTCGGTGAAGAATAACGGCCTCTGAAATTTTGGCTCGAGTCATCAAGGGTAAACAAATGAACTCTTATATTCTGGCTCGGGTCACCGAGGGTAAACAAATGATCTCTGGTATTTTGTTTTGGCCATAGTGATTTGGAGACATATATTTGTCTGCTATTAAATTGTATTTTGTGAACCTCTATGATTTCATGAACTACAATTTTGATAAATATTTGTAATACCTGATATGATTGGTTTTTTATTCTTAATTTCTAGAAATCTTTCTGATGATCCTAGTTATTTTTAGTGTGTTATTTACTGGGCTATCATGCTCATAATTTTGTTGTTGAATTTCTTTCAGATCCAGAGTGATTAATACAACAGTCATCTTAGTAAGCTAGCGAGAGATTGTGTTCTTGATCATTTCCAAATTTGAGTTGTCTTTCTGTCTGTGTGAGTATTTGATTTATATATAAAACACCAATTTGTATTTGAAGTTGAAATTTTGAACTTTGTAAAATTTTGATGTTAACTTTTGAAATTACAGTTTTAGTAGATTGTTTGTTCTATTTTGGATCAGGTTTTAAGGCCTTATATATCTACTTGGCTTCGGCCTTATAGGTGTACAGCCGTTTGTCAGCATCCCGGGTCCATTGAGTCGGGTTTGGGGCGTGACAGTGACCTCAGAACATTCACTCGTGCGCGATATGCAACAATTGGCATATATGTACACACACAATTATTGTGGCTTAAAATTATATATATATATATATAAAGAATTAATAAATTAATATGTTAGACAAATTAAAAAAAAATCAATTCAACTTCTAAGTTCATAAAATACAAAACATTTGCTTAATATTCAGAAATAATTTAACATAAATATTATTTTTAATAATACTACTAGATATTATGTAGTAAATAAATTTAAACGTCAAATGCACTTATTAGGTAGAGTTCGCCACAATGAAATAAAAAATAATATAATATAATTTATTATGATAGTAATTATTTCACAAAAGTAAAATACTAAGCTCATAATTATATATATATATATATATAATTTAAAATACCACATTATGTTTTGATTATTAATTATAAAAGTTGCGTAGAGACAACAGATAGAACCACACTTTGATATACAATGATTGTAGGTTATATATACACACACTAATTGATGAGTGTATAACATTCATTTATTTAAAATAACTTTGTACACTCATTTGGTTTGTATTAGGATTATATTATGTGATTCAATACTAAATCTAGTTTGTCTTGTATTCTTAGGCTTTGAGCAATACTTAAAGACGAAGGAGAACCAAAAGAAGTGTTCCAAACCTTAAAGAAAGAAGTTGGAGCTATCTCGGCATCAATTGAACAAGGACAATTCAAACTGGGTGGCTTACAGGCAGCTTATGGCTTGACTTACATTCGTAAGCATTTTCCAGAGAACCTTGCAGTCATGCTTATGCTCGTAAGGAGAAGTCCATATCCAAATCAGAGGACATTACTAGCAGGACTTACGATCATAAGGATACTCGTAAGGATCATTCAGAGAATCTTACGACCATAGCTTATGACAGTAAGGTAGGTCGTAAGGAACATGACAGTGAAGCTTACGGTCGAGTGCTTACGGCTGTAAGCTACACTGTAACACATATAGAAGACCTTATAGATATAAATAGATTAAATGAGAATTTTTAGGGCATTCTTTGGATTTCTTTTTGATTTTTCTTAGAGGTGAAGCTAGGGGCTGGGAAGGAGGAGAAGAATCTCCAAGGCTCAAAGGGTGATTCTAGAGGATATTTTGATCCACATTCAAGGGGATATATGATCGTAGAAGTCAAGATCATCTTGGCAGCGTGCGCAAAAGCTTTATTTAGGGTTTCTTCGGAGATTCACCTACGACGCGATTGAAAAGGGGTTTTTTTATACTTTTACTGTCTCTCATCGTGTCTTGGTTGTTGAATGATTGTTCTCTACTGATTGAGGGCTAATTTGTAGATGTTTGAGCGTAATGAACTCTAGGATTTACTCTTTGACATTGGTTGTTGGATTCATATAATTTACATGTTTACTTTATTTCAATACATTCTATTTGAGTCTAATCGCATGTTTGAATGCTGATTGCTATTGTGCCGAAAGCCCTAGTTGTCATACCCGATGTCCTTTGTGACATAATAAAAAATTCTCACCTACAATAGGCATGTCGTGATTAGAGAGAATTATGACTAATATTGAGTAGAGGGTACTTTGGAATCCCCCAATATGACTGTTAGGATCTTCATCCGATAATCCATGGTATGGTACTTAATTATGGACGACTTATACAAAAGCCTGCTTGAGCTTAAAATTGTTTGCTATAACTGGTGAGCGCGCTATACTTAACTGAGAACAATTAAGAGTGGTACTAGCGTAATCTAAGAGTATCCTATGTCGGTTCCCTTGATCTGCCCTGTCGTCCAACTGCTTTCCCTCAACACTCATTGTCAAAGATCCTGTCTCGTTCAGTAAAGCTGTTCTTAATTGGGTTCTAGTCACTATTTCTATACTGATCTCGCCTTTTTCCAGTCTTATTGACTTGCACTTTGGTGGCATACATTAAAATCAAACAAGAGAAAAGGGAATCAAAAAACAATAAAGACAACAAAAAAAATACAAATAAGAAAGAAAAGAAATGGCTAAAGTGAAAGATATTCAAGTGTTCCTAGTATCACTAATCTTCCCTTGTAACGAAGCTAAAAACTTGATAAGGACCCAAGTGTACGTGCCGATCATGTAATAATAGTGTGCGTAAAGCAGAGTGTCGGTCCACAGATCAGAAAGTGAATACTAATAATAACCCTAATTACAAAAAATAGCCTAAGTAAAAAAATGTTGTGTGAGTGAACAAAAGAAAACAAAGACAAGGAAAAAATGTAAAAGCGGGAGGGAAATTAAGGGAAGAAACGATGTTCGAGCATAGCATCCATCTAGGGTTATAAAGTACTAGACAAAGGTGGTCTAAGTATGCAATTCTATTTGAATTGAGAGGTTTCCAGAATTATACTAAACCCTGATTTCTCAGGTGAAGAGTAACCTGAGGAGCTCCTGTGTCAATCACTTCCATTCCTCTCATCAGACTATCTATAGGTGTAGAGCTGATATAGACATGCACACAAGCACATTAACACTCTATGAAACCTCACTGTGACCTAATGATAATATCTTAAATAGATAATATCCCTAAAGAGAGAGATTACCTCTAATTCGAATACAGAGAAGATATGCGATTTCTCCTAAAATCCACTCCACATGATTGCAAAGAGTATGGAGAGATTGCCAATAACTCACTCAAGAGAATTGAAAGAGACGGAGTCTCCAAAGTACCCTATACCCAGGCTTTCTCACAATTTCCTCTAATCACGGCATGTTTATACTGGGTGGGTATTTCTACTCATCATGTAGCACATCAAACAAGATAGCTAGGGCTTTCACCTAGTTAGCAACAAAGCATTCAAACACGCAATTAGATTCAAATAGAAATGATTGCAATTAAGAAAACAATTAAAGTATCAAAGATCCAACAACCAATTTTAAAATATAAACCCTAGAGTTCAACTATGCCCAAACATCTACAAATTAGCCCTCCATTAAATGAGGGCAAGCATTCAAGATTCAAATAATAGGAGGAAACATGAAAGTCATGAAAACCCCTTCTCAATCGTGTCAGTGAAGAATCGTCGGAGAAGCCCTACGAAAGCTTCCATGCACGCCACCAAGGTGAGCTTGACGGCTACGATCCTTAATCCCCTTGAATGTGGATCCATATCTCCCTTCAAATCGCCCTTTGAGTGCTGTAGATCTGGCTCCTATCTTCCCTAACTTCATCTCCAAGAAACGGCCAAAAGAAAAACCAAGAATAACCCTAAAAATCCTTATAAGTTCTATTTATACCCGTTTGCTTACGAGTTGCTTATAGGTGTCAGGATGTGGCCGTAAGACTGGAGAAAATGGTTGCGAGCCTTAGGGTCACAATTCCTGTCCATAAAGTCTTTTGTTTTTGTTATAGTCCAATATACAACGGTAAGCTATGGGCCATAAGCTTTACTGTTCAGCTTCTTGCGACCGCCCTTACGGGTGTAAGCTATAGTCCCAAATGTCTCTGGATGGTCCTTATGGGCATCTTTACGGCCTTAAGCCGTGCCCACAAGGTCTTCTAAATTTGCTTTGAATCCCCCTTATGGGTATAAGCATGCCCACAAGGTCCTCTGAAATTGACTTACAACCGTAAGCGGCTCATAAGCCACCCATTTTACCTTGTCTTTGCTCAAATAATACTAAGAGAGCTCCAACTTGATCGTTTGAGGTTTGAAATGCTTCTTTTTTAGTCTCTCTAATCTTGAAATGCTGCCTAAGCCTGAAAATGTGAAATACACTAAATTTAGTATCGAATTCTGCAATATGGTTCTAATAGATGCCGAATGAGTATACAAAGTAATATAAATTATATGAATGTTAAACACTCATCATTTATTAAGCCACTGGTTAGGGTACTTTGGTGACTCCGTCCTGCTCAATCCTGCAAAGTGGGTTAGTGATAATCTCCGTGCACTTTGCAATCATGTAGAGTAGATTTTAAGAGAAATCACATCTCTACTCTGTATTCGGATTAGAGGTAATCTCTCTCTATGAGGGAGATTATCTACTTAAGAGATTGTCATTACCTCATAGTGAAGTTTTATAGAGTGTTAATGTGATTGTGTGGATGTCTATATTAGCTCTACACCTATTCAATTACTCTTCGCCTGAGAAATCGAGGTTTAGTACAATTTTTTAAACCTCTTAGTTCAAATATGATTGCAAACTTAGACAACCTTTGTCCTATACTTCAAAACCATAAAGGAATGTTATACCCTGATATCGTTTCTTTCTTCTGACTTCACTCCTACTCTTAACAATATTCCTTGCTTTTGTTTTATTTTGTTCACACACACATTACTCGATCACTTAGGCTATTTTCCGGAATTAGGGTTATTACTAGTATTCACTTTTTTCACTGTGGACCGACACTCTGCATTCACACACACTTTATTATACGATAGACATGTACACTTGCGTCCATATCACATACATAGACAACCCTTGTCCTACACTATATCAAATTATTTTTTCCCCTATTTCTCTTTCGTTTTATTTCCGTATTTCTTGCTTTTTCTTCTTCTATGCACACACACCACTTCATTAGTTAGGCTAATTTTCGGAATTAGGGTTGTTACTACTACTACTCTAATTTTTCTCTATAGACTGGTATCCTGCTTTACGCACACTATTATTAAGCTATCACTTATATTTATATAAATAGTTATCAATAACAATGAATTAAATACGACTAGACATGATATTTATAAAGGATTATGATAGGGACGTAAGTGTATGTGCCGATCGCGTAATAAAGTGTGCGTAAATGCAGAGTGTCGGTTCACAGGGAAGAAAGTGAGTATTAGTAATAACTCTAGATCCAAAAAATAGCTTGAAT
This sequence comes from Dioscorea cayenensis subsp. rotundata, assembly GCF_009730915.1. Classification (NCBI taxonomy): domain Eukaryota; kingdom Viridiplantae; phylum Streptophyta; class Magnoliopsida; order Dioscoreales; family Dioscoreaceae; genus Dioscorea; species Dioscorea cayenensis. The sequence continues at coordinate 1,202,015 of NC_052487.1, forward strand.
AGTGAAGTGCTTGTGTGTGAACAAAAGAAAGCAAAAACAAGAAAATAAGAGAAGCAGTAAGAGAAATCAAAGAAGAAAGCGATGTTCAGGCATAGCATCCCTCTAGGGTTACTAAGTAAAGAACAATGGTCGTCTAAACATACAATTCTATTTGAACTGAAAGGTTTCTAGAATTATACTAAACCCCAATTTCTCAAGTGAATAGTAACTGAATAGGTGCTGAGCTGATATAGAAATCCACACAATCATATTAACACTCTATGAAACCTCACCGTGAGCTAATGACAATTTGTTAAGTAGATAATCTCCCCCGAAGAGAGAGAGATTACCCCTAATCCGAATATAGAGCAGAAATTCGATTTCTCCCAAAATACACTCCACATGATTGTAAAGAGCGCGAAAGATTGCCAACAACTCACACGGGAGAATTGAGGGAGACGGAGTCTCCAAAGTACCCTATACTTAGGCTTACTCATAGAGTTCCCTCTAATTATGGCATACATATGTTAGATGGGTATTTCTACTTGTCACTTAGCACATCAAACATGATAGCTAGGGCTTCCGTCTCGTTAGCAACCAAGAATTAATCAAACACACAATTAGATTCAAATAGATATTATTATAAATAAGAAGTCAATTAAAGCATCAAAGAACCGACAACCAAAGTCAAAGAAATAAACCATAGAGTTCAACTATGCCGAAACTTCTACAAATTAGCCCTCCATTTATGGAGGGCAAGCATCCAAGATACAAAGTATAGAGGAAGACATGAGATCCATGAAAACACTCTTTTCAATCCCTAGGATGAAGAGTCGCCGAAGAAACTTCCACACACGCCGTCAAGATGAGCTTGACGGCTACGATCTTCGACCCCCTTGAATCTAGAACCAAATCCCTCTCCAAATCGCCCTTAGAGTGCTAGAGATTTGGACCTTTTCTTCCTCAACCTCATCTCTAAGAGTGTCCCTAAAACGATAGAAAGATAGAATATAATATGCCCTAGAAATCCTCATAAGTTCTATTTATATCCGACTACTTACGGGTTGCTTACTAGCGTAAGGACTAGGTCATAAGGGGCTGGAGAAGATTATCGTAAGCGTTACGGGAACGCTTGCGGTCGTAAGCCCATTTGTAATGTCTTCTGATGTTATAGTCCAGCTTACGGCCATAAGCGCTGCACCGTAAGCTCCTTTGTTCTGCTTCTTGCGACTGCCCTTACGAGTGTCTATTGCAGTCGTAAGCTTCTCTGGATGGTCTTTATGGGCATTCTTATGGGGGTAAGCCTTTCCCGTAAGGTCCTTTGGATTAGCTCTACCTCCCCCTTACAGGCATAAGTATGCCCGCATGGTCTTCTGGACTAGATTTACGGCCGTAACGACAATTGTAAGTTGCCCGTAAGATACCCAATTTGCCTTATTTTTGTTCTAATGATGTTGAGAGAGCTCCAAACTCATCTTTTTAGGTCTACAATACTTCATTTGGTTCTCTCTTATATTTAAGCACTACCCTAAGACTGTTAATACAAAACACACAATATTTAGTATCGAATTCCATATTATGGTTTTAACACATGTCAATTAAGTGTACAAATTGATATAAATGATATGAACATTGTACACTCATCAAATTAATAGAGTGATATGCTGAAATAAATTTAAAAAAAAATCATTTCCACCTCCAAGTTAATACAATACCGTACCTATGATTAGTATTCAGAAATATTTTAACATAAAAATTATTTTTAATAATACAATTACTTGGCATTATGCGATAAATAAATTTTAAAATAAAATGTAATTTATCGAGTAGAATTCAATTTGATAAAAATTATAAAAATTATATTATAACAAATCGATTTAGTTTAATAGTATTTATTTTCACTACCATAAAATACTACAATCACGTACAATAAATATGTAATTTCCAAACATAGCAAAATTTGAACTTCTAATAAAATAGTTAATTTAATATAAATCTATTAAATATATTCTAAATAGACACAACTATAAAGTTTCCGAGATAACCATTGGAAACACTTTTTGATTACTGACGATAATACGTTAAATGGTATACACACACTAAATCAAAAAATTTCAATTCAACTTCCAAGTTCATCAAATGCACTAAGTATGCTTAATATTTAAATTTTTTAATTCAAAATACAACCATAAAATATTAAACTTATATTTAATATACCATGAATTTATGATTTCCATATATAGCAATTTTCCAACTTAGGATAATACAATTAATTTAATATAGATATATTAACTTTATTTGAAATATATATATATTATATTTAGTCCATGGCTCATTGCTCTATTGGTATCAATCATATACTATAAAAGCTTGGTTTACGGAACGGTCATTACTTATGTTCAAAATGCATTGAAAGCAATGGTATCAAAAATCTTTGTGTGGATTTGCAACTCGATCCCGTGTTGATCAGGTGAAGGTATATAGGCAAATCTCATTGCCTTTTATGTACATGTCTTTAATATTATGTGATTCAACATTTTGTCGCGTTGCATTAAAAACAAAGATATTCTATTTTATTAACAATTACAAAAGTTCTTTACATAAAATAGATTAAAACACTCTTTGGTATACAATGATTGACATATATATATAAATGTTTTTTTTTTTTATAAAAATGGATAAATCACAACTTTATTGAAAGAAAGACAGTACAACCAAGCAAAGAGCGAAAAAACTAGAACACACTGAAGCTCTCACCAGAGATGAGGCGCAGAACAGTTAAAAGTAAAACAAGGTAATTAAAAAGTCAAAAAACAACTATGTAGATGAGAATCACCAAAAGGAAATGTAGGTCTACAAGGCTGAAAGTAGAAAACTCTACTCTAATACTTGAGTAGGATCTGGATCGCCGGTAGCATTGGAAACTCTAGCACTAGCACTAAATAAAATTGATTGAACGCTTGATCTTCTAGGTAATCTCAGCCTGAGTCTGGTGATGATTATCTGTAGCCGCTTCTCTGGGATCTTCCCAAATAGTCGTTGATTCATAATCAAACAACTTTTATTCATCGCAAATAGTAAACCATAAGCATAGTAAAGTGTGATGATTTTACAACCTTCTGACCATCAAATGCACGGTAACTCAACAAATCAAAATTGTCCAACTCAATTTCTACTACCACCCTCCAAAAAAAAAAATTTATAAAACCAATAAAACCAACCCAACACTTTCTCACCTATACCCCACCCAGAAATTTATAAAACCAACCCAACAATCTTTTACCCCATTCTCCACCCAGTACACCTATTTTGATATATATTGTTATTGGCCCTATTGCACTCTCTCTTCATTGTAATTTGTGTTTATCTCTCTCTCTGATTTTTGTCAATCTACGGAAGTTGACGTATATAGATATGGGGAATTAATAGAGTAATATATTAAAACAAATTAAAAAAAATTCAATTCAACTTCCAAGTTAATTAAATACCATAAATGTGCTTCATATTCACAAATATTAAAAAAAAAAAACATTTTACTAATTCTACTTCTAGGCATTACACGCATATCAATGTGACATATCAACAACAACCAATGTGACTAGAAATGAAATATATAATAAATTATTACAATAATATGTTAATATAAATTTAAAAATTTTCATTTCAATTTCCAAGTTTATAAAATATCATGCATGCGCTTAGTATTCACAAATATTTTAACTTAAAAAATCATTTTTAAAAATATGACAACTAGGCATTATATTATATATATATATATATACACATCACGAACAATGGATGTGCTAGAAATGATATATATATATATATATAGAATTTACATATTCTATGAACGTCCATAGATAAAAAATCTATGGACGTCCAATTATCAGCCGTTGGATCAAAATCCAACGGCTGATATTGATGAATAGTATTACTGTTCATTATATTGTTTCGAACAATAATTACTGTAATAACTACTGTTGCCATTGGATCGAAATCCAACGGTTGATAATGGACATCTATAGATATTTTATCTATAGACGTCCATAGAAGATTGGTCCTCATATATATATATATATATGAAATTAATAGACTAATATGTTGAAATAAACTAATATATATCTAGCCGCATCAACAACAACAACGGTAATGTGTAAAAATAATATATATATATATATATAATTAACAAAGTAATATGTTAAAATAAATCAAAAAATTTCAGTTCAACTTCCAAGTTCATAAAATATCATCCATGTGATTAACTTCAGAAACATTTTAATATAAAAATTAAAAAATAAAATTAAGTATGAAATACTTAATTATTAAATACAGTTCGCATGAATAATATATAGGTAATATATTACAATAAATCAATTATTTCTAACATAGAAATCAAACTAATTAAGTATGTACTTTCTTAGCTCTTTGCTATTACCCGTGGTGACCAAGCCCCCTAATACAATACGCTTGAGCAAGGTGACTAATCCTTATTCATGTCCCATTGTCATCTAGCACAAATAATTCCTCCATCTAAACTAAGCCCATATCTTTGTCATGTTCTCATTTAAAATATAAGATAATAGCTCTGGCTTTTGACTTAAAATATTATATATATATATATATATATAATTGATTTTATTTTTCCTCAAGTCCGGTTTTTTAAATAGATTGAGTACAACAACAATCAATCCTCCATCTAATTGATTGATCAATATATATATATATATATATTGATTTTATTTATAAATGAAAGGGTTGGCATAGAATGAGAATCACTATATAAAAGACGCAGTGGTGGGAGGCCGTATGAGTTGCAAACCATAAAGCTTGAAACAGTGATTAGAAAAAGAGCAACAATGGCGAGCAATGGTTGTAATGCAGTTGATGATCACAAGGTAAAGAAAGTTGGCGGCCTAGCAAGTGTCCTGGCATTGGGCACTGCTAACCCTCCCAATGTTTGCTATCAAGACGCCTTCCCTGACTACTACTTTAGAATCACCAATAATGAGCATAGAGTTGAGCTCAAAGAAAAGTTCAAGCGAATATGTAAGTATATATACTCTTGCTATCATAATTAATTTCATCAATCCATGCATGCAAAAATGTTGGCCTGTGGCAATATACATAACCTTTTCAATACCTCCCGAGCTAGGATTATTCCTAGGAATTAATATATATATATATATATAAAGGTGAAGCGATGCACGTAAACAAACTAATTCAAGAATGGGAACATGCAAAATCAGAACATATACTCATCACCATTTCATTTCTAATTAATTATTAATTATTTGAAAGACATACTATATAAGTTTCCGTACCTGCATACATATGCATGAGAACAAAGGTGGTGCAAGTAATTAATAGCAAAGTATACAATTGATGGATAAAGGTGAGAGGTCGATGATCAAGAAAAGGTATATGCTTTTAACGGAGGAGATGCTAACGCAGAAGCCGAACCTATGCTCATTCATGGAAGAGAACTCACTAGACACTCGCCAAGACATAGTGGTGGAAGAGGTGCCAAAGCTTGGAGCAAAGGCGGCCATTAAAGCTTTGGAGGAATGGGGACGTCCACTCTCAGATATCACTCACCTGATCTTCTGCAGCACTAGCGGTGTCGAAATGCCGGGCGCTGACTTCCGGCTCATCAAGCTCCTCGGCCTTCCATTGTCCACTAATTATGCTCTACTGCTTGGGCTGCTACGCCGGCGGCACCGTCTTACGAATAGCCAAGGATCTCGCAGAAAACAATCAAAACGCCCGTGTGCTTGTCGTGTGCTCGGAGACGACTGCCATCAGCTTCCGTGGGACTGACGATGTACACATTGATAGCCTTATAGGGCAAGCTATCTTTGGAGATGGGTCGGCTGCAGTAGTTGTGGGAGCAAACCCCATTCCTGGCGTGGAAACTCCTTTTTTTGAACTGGTGTTCACCGACCAAGTCATCATCCCGGATAGCGAGAAGGCAATTCATTGTCAGCTCAAAGAAATAGGGCTCACTTTCCATTTACAAACTGATGTACCAAACACCCTCAGTGAAAATATAGAAAAGAGCTTGTTGAAGGTGTTCGAACCACTAGGCATGCACATCTCCGACTGGAACTCGTTGTTTTGGATCACCCATGGTGGTGGACGTGCCATTTTTGACCAGATTGGAGAGAAACTGCTACTGAATCCTGAGAAGCTAGAAGCCACACGTCACGTGATGAGTGAGTATGGGAACATGGTCAGTTGCTGTGTGTTTTTCTCCATGCATGAGATGAGGAAGCGCTCAATTGCAGAAGGGCTACCCACTGCAGGAGAGGGGCTTGAATGGGGTGTGCTTCATGGCTTTGGTCCTGGGCTGACCATGGAGACTGTTGTCCTCCGTGCACCGCCTCTCCATGGCCTTGTTTCAAATGGAAATAATTAATTAGCTAGCTGTTGTAGCCTGTGCAGTGGCATCTGTGCATGTATGGTGCACGCAGTGTGGTGTTGTCTTTGGTGGTAATTAAGGGTTTGTCTTATGTATGTATGCCTCTACTTTGAATAAAGATCATGCACAGCATTGAGTGGTTAATGGTCATCTATTCCGGTTAATTTAAGGAGTTATGTCAATAAATGTAGAGAATAATAGACTGAAGAGATTCATATATATATATATATAGGTAGACATCCGGAAACCTGGCGGTACGCGGTTCTCATTGAAGTTCATAAAAAAGTTAAAGAAGATAGATGAGAATTATGGACGCAGCTTGTGCTTTTTTGAGTCCAGAACTCTGCCAATTTTATTAGGTGTATATGAATGTGATAATTAATGATTTTAAAGGTGACATCTTTCATTCACTTATCCAAAGTCTAAAAAAAAACAACAAACCCTAGTTATGAGGTTCCTGGGAGGCGCTCGCGAGCTGTTCGGTCGCGCTTGTCAACCTCATGGCGGCGCTCGACAACCCTTCGGCAGACCTCGTGGCGGAGCTCGATCAGCACACGGCGGATATCGCAGAGATCTGTCGGCCCCAGTCTTGTTTGTCTCCATTTGTTTGGAACCAAGCCCAAAGCCTGGATTCAAGGAAAATTTTGTAGTTTCCCAATTGTGTAAACCGTGAATTCATGAAGCTTTGTTTTAAGCTTTTGTTGCAATAATGGTTTTGGAGCCCAGCTATAGACATCCTTTCTTCTACCCATTGAGAAAGTTATGCATGTTAGAGCTCCTTTAGTAAGAAGAGAATGCAATCCTTTAGGAGAGGGAGAAGATAGAGTTCATGTCTTGATCTAAGTATAAGACCTTCTTGCTCTCAAGATGAAAATCCATTGGTGATTTAAGTGAGATGCTTTTCTACATGAGTATTACTATCACCGGAAGTTAAACTTCGGCAAGAGGTTAGCATCATTCTTCAAGAGTTTTCTCAATTAGAGAGAGAGAGAGAGAGAGAGAGAGAGAGAGAGAGAGAGAAAATTCTGGTATTGAAAATCCGGCGAAGCTCCGGCGATGCTCCGGCGTGGAAACTTGATAGAGGGAATGGTTGGGTTTTGGACACATGAATGTTGGAAGAAGCTTGATTTCATTAAATCTAAAGTATGGTGGGTTTCTACTCTTGCTTCTTTGGTGTCCATTGTTGGAGGTTAGAGAGATGTGATGGAATTATGATGATAAAGGCGTGAGGTTATGGTTGCATAATGCCTTGTTGGTGAGCATCTAATGTTTACTTAAAATCATTATTTTTGTTTTTAAGCATTTGTGACAACTGCAGCCATTTGAGTATTAATCCTTGCATATCTTTGCATGAAAAACTACAGCCTTTTGTTGGTATACATATACACTTATATTTACATCAAAAAAACCGCAGCCATTTGAGTGTTTATCTTTGCATATTTTTTTGCATGAAAAACCTGCAGCCTGTTAATGTTTTTTTGAACCCATTAGAAACCCAAGCTTTATGCTTGTAAATTAGTTGTTTTGCATGTCTTCTTATTTCTTTCAAGCATGCTTAAGGGCCAACTAGTACATGCTTAGAAGAACACACTCACCTTCTAAATTCTGCAGCCTTAGAATGTGTGTTTTTGCATTTGAAAGTGACCTTGCAATCCTTGGGTGATCTTAGGTAGTTGCTTTTGATGATGACCAACAACCCTAGTTTATGTTGTTCATTTTATGTTTTGATTGGTTCATTCTTTCTTGAGTTGTAATGGTTGCCAATCCTTGGGTTATAGGACCACTTGAGAAGTGGCTTTGGGTCTTCGCATTGTATCTTGGAGTAGAGTATTTTCGAGGGTAAGTAATCCACACATATTATTTTTGACAAGTTTTAATTGCAAAAATTTCTAATATTATTTGATTATATATTTAAAAATATCCCAAGAGTGGGAGCCTGCAACTATTTTTGTTTAAAGGATTATTTGATCACTTTTTGGATTTTTAAATTTTTGGTATGTAACTTTTACACTATTCTTTTTAGTGACTTTTTGCATATGTATCTTGAATATGTAGAAAATTATGAACTTAGCTTTCGAAACTATTTTGCTATGAATATCAGGTAAGTAATCTACCGATAACTCCGTATTTTCAATACTTGGGAAATTATTTTATTTGATAAAATAATTATCTAGTATTTTGTTATTTTATTTTGAATATATGTTATTTTGTTAATATTAAAATTATTTATTTGGAATATGTATTTTGAGGTATTTTCTTTAGTTAATTATTTTTATTTAGTTGTTGACTTGGTAAATCTACATTGGTGTAATGTGAATTAAAGGATCGCTATTCATTTTAACTTGGTTATTGATTTATTATTTATACTAAGTGTGCAATTACATTCAAATGATTACTTCAACATTTTTAAAATTCGTTGGTTTGTAGGCATGGGTTGATGATTATGCTATCTTTTGAATTGACTTAGTTAATTCCTTTATTTATTTAATTATTTATCTAGTTATATAAGTATTTAATTTAGTTTTGAATGAGCTACTGTTTTGAGTAATTTTAAATATTTCATGTGCTTAAATGTTTATATTTCATTTATGGTTATCGAGTTATTTTCCCTAAAGTGAGATTTTGATATTTATCTGTATTTTTTGAATATATATGAACTTGAGGAAATTTTAGAAATTTCTGACCTTGTACTCGCAAATATTTTTGTATCCCGAATGTTTTGGTCTCCAAATGAGCGATATGCAACCACATCGGGTGGGGGGTTAAACCCACGACCTTGTCGACAAGTAATTTTGGGAAAAAAAGAGATCATGCAGTTTCCAGACCGTGTCCGTTCGGTGAAATAATCAACTGCCACTTGGGTATTCGATCTCGGGTCACCGAGGGTAAATAAATGATATCTCATTATTTTTGGCTCAGGGTCCATCACCGAGGATAAACAAATGACCTTTGGCACTTACAGTGAATTTGGAGACATACACTTGAATTTGTTACTTTTTGGCTTTGCCGTTTTGGATTTTTAATTTCTGCAAAAACACAAATATTTGTCCCCGCCTTTGAAATTTTTCCGTATTTTTTTGATATCGTATTTTCGGGTTTTGAATTCGGTAAATCATATTTGTAAATATTCTTTATTAGAATATTTCACTTTGTATTTTGTTTTGTTTTAAATTATGTTTTGAAGACCTATGCTCATTTCACGCGAATAATTATTTGCGCTCGAAAACTCGATAATCTTTTTGATTTCGGGTTATTTTTGAATAAGCGTTACTACTTGAGAACTATACCTCTGTTGAACTATTTATTTTTGTATTTATTTAAACTTTGTTTAAACTTTGAATTATTCTTAATATCTCGAATTCGAGATTCATAAACCCCCGTTGTTTTAAAAACAATTTTCGGATTACTTCATCGGGCTAGTGAGCTCATGGATTTTTTTTAAAATCCTTTTTCGGATCAAAAAGTGATAGATCGCGTGTATCTTGAAAGACCGCTCGTAGATGTTGCTTGTCCTGTTGTGAAATTGTAGTTTTTTTGTCATTGTCTATCACTATGTTCATCGTATTTTTGTATTTCTGGGTCTTCTTGTATCTTTGCATTGTATACACTGTAAAGTCTGTAATCTTGTAACCCAGTTGGTTTGTTATAGTTTTACCTGTCCTGTATCATATTTTGAGGCCTTGCAAGCCTATGGGATTCACGCCCTGTGGGTCTGCGGCCGTTTGTCTGCGCACCGGGTCCGGTGAGCCGGGTTCGGGGCGTGACAAGATCCCATATCTCTTACTTCCCTTCATCGTTCTGTTAATGATTCATCTTCTAACCCTCACCCCCAGCCTCAGGAAGCAAGACCATCATCAAACAAAAACTCCCCGGCCGTGAAGGATGGGATCTCTTTTGCTGAAGTGGTCCATCATTCGCCACCATTAGAGAGCTCTCTTCCTTCTCAAACGATGTTGATGGTTTGTCCTTCTGCCTCGCTGAAACGTCGCCGTTCACCGGATAATGAGGAAGTTTGCAAGAGATATTTAAGATCAGGCCACAAGGTTGATGATTGTCGTCATCAACTAACCTATCGTCGATGCTCCAGTGTCGAGCATTTTGTAACGAGATGCCCTTTGAAACACTCCAACTCTGATTCCTTACGGGAGAGAGAGAGATTGAAGAAGCCTCCGATGACCGTTAGACCTCTTCTCCATGTCCCAGTCTCCCGTAACAACCAAGAGCCTTCTTTTAGGGTCTCTCTCCCCATTTCCGAGGTCATTATACAATCAAAAGAAGATCTTAAGAGAAGGGTGATCATCAAGATGCTTTCCCGCAATGCGAGCGTTCATTCTCTTCATGATGCTTTGCTAGCTCATCTGAACACCGACCAGTATGAGAATATCACACCTTATGGTGAGGATTATTCTCACCCTGTTCTCTACTAGAGCAGCAATTACTATAGTGAAGAAGGGCCGATTAACTCTCAACACCAATATTCATGGCCCTTGCACCGTTAGCCTCTCTCACTGGTCGCCGGAATTTGGTTCGCGCGTCGTAGCTGCAGGTAACTACAACTGGGTGAGAATTTTGAACCTCCCTCTTCACTGCTGGAACTAGAATTCTATTGTTGAGATATTGAAGCCATTGGGGGATCCTATTTTTGTTAAAAAAAAAAAAGAAGATATCTCACTGGAACATATGAGAGCATTAGTGAGATTAAAATCACCCACTACTTTTCCCTTGAAGATGATTGTTGATGTGGGTGTAAGAAGCTTCAAAGTTCGGCTTGAAGACAACGGACCCCAGGTTATTCGCTCCAAGATCGTTCAAGGACCTGATCCTCTAAAGAAGTTGGATACTCCCTCTTCTTCTTCAGCATTGAAGTTGCACCCTAAACCAGATCTTAAAGCCTCCCATGCAGTCACCAACAGCCCACGTGATCCTCCAGTTAACCCCTTATCTACAGCCGTGAACTCAAACGACCATCCCTTCGTTGAGGGGAATCGAAACTCCGATGATCAGCAAACAGTGGTCCCCCAGATTCCTCTGGTTTCTCGAGTGAGAAACGAGGAAGGGGACACACTGCTCATGCACAGCGCAACGTGAGAATCGATCACACAACAGCCGTCCGTGTGCATCATGATCATACTTCCTCGGATCATCTTGGATCCATGCAGATGTCTGGCTTGCCTCGAGATCGAGATTCTTCCAATTCTCTCAATTATTCAAACAAGACCTCATCTTGTGATATTCTAATTAATTCAAATAATACACAGGATAAGGTTGCATCTCGGGATTTGAATTCTATTGATTCAAATAATTCACAGGATAAGGTTGCATCTCGGGATTTGATCTCTACTGATTCAAATAATTCACTAGATAAGATTGCATCTCAGGATTTGAATTCCACTGTGATCTCATCTCATTCTCCTGCTGATGAGAACCTAACTCGAGATACGATCTTATTAAAATCCTCACAAGCTGATGCTGCTGAACTGAACCCACTTCAAATGGACCCATTTAATAATTTACTTGATTCCACTCAACCAAATCCACTTCAAACGGATCCACTTAATAACAAGCCTGATGTGATTAAGGATCCAATCCTAGCCATTGATCAAGACTCTACCTTTTCAGATTCTTTTCCCGAATGTAATGACTAGGAGATTTTAATTTCAAAGGATACTATTAATCCTGAAATTGTTGAATTACCTTCCCACTTAAAAACATTACCTCCGACAATTTCTATACCTGAGGGTTATAAATGGATTTCTATTCATGGAGGTTAGACCTTGGTCCCAAGTATTAATTCAAACAAATTCTACTCACTGGACCCCTCTCCTCCGATTGTTGCTTCTGATGATGAGCTTGTTGATTGGGGTGACGATGATGATTATCCTTTTGATGAGATAGCAGACGATAATCAAATCCTCAATGAGGAGAATATATCGCACGTAGATTATGATTCTCACATGGAAGACCTGATTGCTGATCATTTAACCGATCCTGGGAATTCTCTTATCAGTGGAAAGGAAATTTCAATTGACCCCTTTATCGAGACGGCTTCCACCATACCATTACCTGATAAATAAATTGACGATCAATATTCACATTGCCAGGTTCAGAGGCAAATTAGAAGAAGCGATAGACCCAAGAAACCCTCAGGTCGTTGGAATGAAGAAGCTGGGTTTATTCCTCAGCCACCCAGATCAACTAAGAAAAAAGTTCCTGATGATCCAAGAGAAGGTACACCTAACCTTATTACTTCTGTTTTTTCTTCTTAGTCTAATGCTCAATTCTTTAATTATAGCAATGCTTATGGTGTTAAATTCTTAGGATCTCCTAACAATAAGTTTAAATGTTAGGATAAAATTTGAAATCTAGAATCTGCTAAAGCTGAAACTTCTTCAAATTCGACTGGATCTCATTCGAGATCTGACAGCTAAACCCTTAACTTTCCTGATGTTAGTTCTGTGTTGGAATGTTCATGGTCTTGGCAAACCCTCTAAATGCCACCTTGTTAAAGATATTATTCTTACTTCCAGAGCAGATATTGTCTACTTACAAGAAACAAAACTTCAAGATATTCATTGTTCAACTCGGAGATCAATTGGTGGTCCACGTTTGAACACCTTTGATTTTCTTCCAGCATTAGGAACTGCTGGCGGTATCATTATTGGTTGGGATAGTTCTAAGGTTATGGGTACCCTAATTCACAAAGGTAGCTTCTCTATTACTATAGAATTCACAAACCACTTCAATAATTCCATTTGGGAGAAAACTTTGAGAATTTAATTCAAGGATGGTGGTCTGATCTCAACTTTGAAGGTTGTGGTGCCTTTATTATTTCCACAAAAATTGCAAACTTAAAAACTAAACTATGCATTTGGGCGAAAGAGACTTATGGAGCTTCCAATATTTATAAGAAAAATTTGCTCTCTGAACTAAATTCTCTTGATTCCTTAAACGAAAGCAGGATACTCACTGAGAATGAATCTATTTGATTATCTTTAATCCGATCTGTGCTTTTTTCTATTCTTAAACAAGAAGAAGTTTACTAGAAACAACTATCCCGGATTATTTGGTCAAAGAAGGTGATTCTAACACAAATTTTTTCATTTATTGGCAAATGGTAGAAAGAGTAAAAACTTCATACCCCGCATTTGTAGTTATGGGCATTGTTTTGAACGAAATCATGATATTGGGAAAGTTTTTGCCAATTATTTTCAAATCTTGCTTGGTACTCCAATTTCTCATAGATTCTTACTCAACTAGTAGCATCTATTTGATTACAAGGATAGAGTAGATCTCTCTCATCTCAAAATCCCTTTCACCATTGAGGAGATTAAACATGTTGTGTTTGGTTTAAATGCGAATAAGGCCCCAGGTCCAGATGGCTTCCCAATATTTTTTTTTCAAAAACATTGGAACATCATCAAGGAGGATCTTATTAAACTTTGTGGTGATTTCTATAATGGTTCAATCAACTATGAATGCCTTAATTGGGTTCACATCGCTCTTTTTGCTAAAATAAGAGCTCCAACTGAGGTTCAAGAATTTAGACCTATCAGTCTCATCAATTCTACTTGCAAAATTATTTCCAAGATTCTCGCTTCTAGATTGAGTCAAGTGATTAATTTTCTAGTCAATGACTCTAAATTTGGATTCATTAAGGACAGATGCATTGTAGATAACATTATTGCTGCCCAGGAAGTGATTTTTAATCTTCAAAAAGAGTAACTCCTCGGTTTTGCATTTAAAGTTGATTTTGCAAAGGCCTTTGATTCACTATACTGGAATTTTCTCCTTGAGATTCTAGCAGCTAGAGGCTTTGGCAATCGTTGGATTAATTAGATACATACCATTCTCAAAATTGCAAAAACATAAATTCTTGTTAATGGAACTCCCCAAGGATATATCTGCTGCAAAAGGGGCTTAAAACAAGGTGATCCTCTTTCACCTCTTCTTTTTGCTTTAGCAGCATATACACTCAGTGCTATGTTCAATCATGCTATTAATTCCAAAGTGCTGATTGGAGTTTAACTCAACGAATCAATTAACACCTGTCATTTGCAATATGCAGACGACCTAATCATTTTCTCTGCTGGAGGACACAAAGATCTCCAAATCATCAAATTAATATTTTATCTCTTTAAAGGTTGCTATGGTCTTTCAATTAATTACTCAAAGAGTTGTTTGTTTTACACAAATTATGGCTTTCAACGACACCTTTCCTCGGCAAGAATTCTTAACTGCAAAAGGGATTGTCTTCCTATCACATACTTGGGGGTACCCCTTGGAAGATGGCCCAGATGACATGATTCGACAAAGCTTATTGATTCTATCCGATCCAGACTCTCTCCCTAGAAAACTATGTATCTTTCACTAGGGGGACGTCTAACCCTCATTAACTCCATTCTTTTGACCCTTCCAGTTTACTGGATGTCAGTATTCAAACTGCCAACTTGGGCCATTCATGAGATTGATAAGATCAGGAGAGATTTTTTGTGGAAGGGCCCAAATCTTGGAGCAAAGAGTATCAGATTAGTTGCATGGAAAAGGATTTGCCGTCCCCATAATATGGGTGGCTGGGGAATTCTTGATCTTTAGGAACTCAACAAAGCTTTACTTGGAAAATGGTGGTGGAAGATCACTACTATATCGAATTCATGTTGGTCCAAGATTATCAACGCCTATATTATTATTTCAAAATTCACCAAGAAATAAATCCTTCTTCTGGGTAGGGATTAACACCATTCTACCTTCTTTTGTATCATGCATTAATTATTAGGAGAACACATATTCTTGGCCTCTTGGGAAAAATGGTATTTTCACTGTTAAATCTTTCTACAATTTCTTAATCGATGGAGGACTTCGCAGTCAGCTATATTCTCATTTTTGGAAACTCAAATCTCCAATCAAAGTAACTTTATTCTGTTTGCTGGTTAGGGAAAACAAAATTCTTACTCTTGAAAATTTATTCAAAAAAGGGTGCAATCTAAACGCCATTAACATATGCATTCTATGTCACAATAACTCGGAAACAGTGGAATACCTCTTCTTGGAGTGTAAATTCTCGGAGCGTATTTGGCCTTTTTTTCAGACAAATCCTTGATATTGATTCCTCTACACTCTCTGTTTCCAATATCTGGTCCAATTTTATCCCCACTTTAACTTCTTCTTTTAGGAACCTGTGTGATCTTTGTTCTAGAGCCATCATCTGGACTATTTAGCTGGAAAGAAACAATTGCATCTTTAATCATAATTGTTTACCTATCTATTCTATAATTTACAAGTCTGCTAATATGTTGCTCTCTTGGCTTTCAATAGATACTGGGTCTCATCAGCAAGAAACTTCAAAAGCCTCCCAGAGAATCAAGCGCTCCTTCAACTTCCTGAGCACCAGACATACAGATCATATCGGCGATTCGGCGCACATTACTGATCCGGAGTAGTTTTTCTCTATTTGCTGCTGGGCAGGCCTCTGTCTCCAGATGGTAGCCTTCGTCGATCCAGCCTATTACCTTACTCTTGTTGTCTCTCTCTACTTTTTTTTATTGTTTTATTCGTTGTTCTCCTCATCTCTGGTGAGGATTTCAGACCATTTTTATTTCTAGTTCTTCTTGTTGTCTCAGACCGCTATATTTTTCCATACTCTTCTTATTTTAATAAATTTGTAGTTTATCCGCTTTATTAAAAAAAAATTGCATAAGTTATTTTTTTATGTCACCATGCACAGAGGAGCATGTTGGGAGCCTGGGGCCAGCTGAACATGGTCATGATCAATTTTGCTCCAGTCCCAATTAATTCAAGTAGAATTTGCATGTTCGTATAAAATAATTAATTCAATTATTTTATATTTGATATTCATAAAAAATAACTTATAATTTTTTATACTGTTTTCTATTTGATTCATATCTCCATCAGCTGCATCAATGCTTTCATTTGATTTATAATTGATACATATTACTCTTACAAGCTTATGTGCCTTTGTTTAATTCTCACACTAATTGCGAGGGCACTTTATGTAGCACTCCTAAGTCTCTACAAACCAATAAATCAATTAGAGATTTTAAAATTGTGTTCTTGTTATTTAATTAGAAATTTGTCTTTTATAATGTTAAGCGCACAATATAAAATCTAGCTACTTATGTAAAACATATCCATGATATTCATCATTAATAATTAAACAACTTGTTGTTCAATACAGCTTAATGTGTATTGATCATTTGTAGGCTTTGATATTGTACTAAATATTATATCCCTTAAATAATGCTCAGACTTACTTAGAACTTGATATTATACAAAATATTATATATAAGTTTATGTTTGGTTTCAGCCCCATTTGGTGGGCTAGAAATATTTGGGCTTAAGGCCAATTAAGCTATATCAAATCTAACTTGTGAAAGGCAAATGTGGTAATTTAAGTAAAGTGAAGTGCATGTGAAAGAGACAGTCAACTCAATGCATAGTGTTGAGCAAGCAGACTAAGAGAAGAAGGGCAAAGAAGAAGGAAAGATGTGGAGGTTTCTGATATCCACATGATGCTACAGTATATCTAGGATTACAATGCTAAATCGTGTCTCGTATGTGTTTGATTGGTCTTGATATATAGTATCTACTTCACATTGTGTTTTTGACATTTTGTCCACAAGGAGGGGAAGATTAAAGTGGTTTTTTGATATCGCTAGTATAATAACCGTGTGCATTGCTGATTATTGGTTAAAGTTTCTAATTTCCACACTGTTAAACCGATTAATTTGTTTAAAAATATATACGAGATCATATTCATATACAGTAATTAAACAACTAGTCAAGCCACTGGTCACCCAATGATAATGACATTATGCAGTTGTGTATAAGACGTATGATTGAATCTTTTGTGCCAAAGTATTGTAGCATGTACTATAATAGTAATATTATCACATGTATTGTTTATAGAATTGTTTAAATCAGTTTAGTGGGTAGGAAGCATTATATACTTTCCCTTCAAAATTGTATAGCAAAGACAATTTATTAGTTCGGTTTAGTTTATGAAAATTTTCTGGGCGAGCGTACATGTAGTAGGACATTCATCGTTTCATGTAACGTCTGGCAGAATTAATAATTTTTTATGTTGTCAATAAGTCATCGTAACTAGTACATCACTGTATTTGTCTCTTTAACAATTTTTTATGGGCAATGGTTAATTGTCAACTTTGTAAAAAAAAAAAAAACTCTGTGACAGTAGTCCCCTGATTTATACTAGATATTATATGAATTTGGCAGGACGGCTATGCATGTTTATGCTGCCTTCCATGCAGCCGTTCCCTTCTCCATAACCTTATTATGACGATATTATGTGGCCAAGGGTGGAAAATTATTAACTCTGTGAAGAACAGCAAAAGAAAATGATCTCCTTGGATAGCCTCAGTACATACTGTCAAATGCAGTTGATTTGGTCCAATTGCATTAAGGAAAAGTATATATATATATATATATATAATCAGTACAACTTCGGTTGTAATGGCTATTTATTGATATCTTAACAAAATCGCTACATATGTCATATGATTGCGGTTGATGAGAAGGCTTGGTCAAAACTAATATTTAATATTTAAATTACATGGATAATTTATCCAACCTGACTCACAGCATACCTTTAAGTTGCATAATTAGTTGGGTTAACGTGGTCTTTATTGACAATTCGTCTATTTTTGGTAATAATGCAAAACTTAAAATTTATACGATTAACTCATTTAGGAGGGTTTGAGTGAAACAAATATGTAGAACTTTTTTTTTCAACTTAGCTCTTTTTTTCTTAATTAACTGAATGACTTTAAAATCTTTATTCAAAAAATAAAAAAGACTTTAAAATCATTTTATTTATCTTTTAATTTCTTTAAAAACTTATTCCTTTAAATTTTTTAAATTTGTTCCAATATGATTTTTTTTAAAATTTCCCACCCACTTATAAAATTTTGTTAAAAAGGAGGACAACTTGAGAAATTAATAATACTTATTCATTTTATTATGAAATACATCCGCCATTTAGCAATTATATTATACATTTTGACCAAATGACTAACAAGTAATTCCATAATACTCAAGTTATTTACATAAAAATTATGTATGCCTAGTAGGTTGTTTACTATACATAAAGAGTATGTATTAAATATTTTATGTTATTATTAATTTATTATTATCATTATCATTATTATTATTATTTAAAAAATTAATAAGTTTTAAGAAATAATAATGAACTTTAAAAATAACAAATTTTAAAAAATTGAGTTAAAAAAATAAAAAATAGGCCACTTTAATAATTATAAAAAATAAGAGTTAAAATGCAAAATCAAAGTTTTTTTAAAGTTACCCAATCACCCTAGGTGTTGACTAAACAGTTTGTGGTGGACTATGACCATTTTTATAAATAAATTAATAATTGTCGAGCCATTGTGGTAATTAAAAAAATTAATTAAGAGGTCTAATATGTTGGGCAAAAACCCAATACCAATAAATAATTACTATATTAAATCTTAACGGCAAGAATTTACTTATTTCACAAAAAAAATTCAAAAAGACAGATATTTCAGATGGAGTAAGAGCTAACACATATTTTGGAGGAAACATTTTTTTTAACTTTTTTCTAGTATTTAATTAACATTAATTAATTCAAAAGATTGGGTTTCTCCCAAGTCTCAACCATAAATTACATGTAGATTTATTTTTTTGTGTCATAAATGACATTTTTAGATGATATATTTAGCTAGTGTGCGCGTGGTATATAACTAGCTAAATAGACAAAAATGGTTTTCCACACAGTGGTCTTATTGAAGAAGTATGCATAAAAGCATCCTTCTCCCAAAGCTTCATTTACAAGAATTTTTGGCGTGTCTCAAACCCACAAAGATGATGAATAATATTCAAATAGATATTCATATATTAAACATCTAATTTTTTATTTATTTTTATTTTATTTTATTTTGGAAAATGCGACAAGCTCCGTCTCACAAGAGTTGTCAAAAAAAAAAAAGCATGCATGATTGTGCACCAATTACAATGACTAGATTAATCCTCCAAAAATCTATTAACTACGACAGAGATCACATGAACAATTACAATCCTATCACGTGCATGGCCAAAATATTTTTAGGAATTAAATCGAGTTGATAAATTCCTCTACCATGCAACACTAGAGGGAAGCGAAACGACATAAAATGCAATGGATATTGAGTGGACAGTATTGTCATAGTATTTTTATAATATTTCTACAATATTTACATAGTACCGCAACAATCCATTACACTATTCACCATTTAAATAACAATCCACTACACTAGCTGGTCATTGTTTTATCTAATTTATTTTAAAATTATTAATTATGTGTTTTTTAATATTACATGTTAAAATTTTTTAATTTTTTTAAATTATATATTTAATTTTATTAAGTAAAATTTTAGTTGTGATTTATTAAAAGATATATGTTGTATTTTCTTTCAGTCATAATTACAATGTATATATATATATAGATACATGTATGTATCATCTCAACACCAATATGTGTTAATATAATATATTATTTCTAACTCAAAAATTTACAGGGCATGCCAATATATTGCTTGTCCACATAATATATATATATATATATATACACGATCTATACCCACTCGATTAACATATATAATTACATATAATAAATAATTAAATAAAATATTGTAGCAAAATTATATATACACCATAAAATCTTATGTCTTATTATCAATTATTTCACGAGTTACATTTAGATAAAATTTATTTAAACCCAGAAGAACATATATATATATATATATATATACGAAACAAAATACTTGTTCCACACATGCATATACAAGCACGCCAGCTAGTTTTCATTAGAAACAACGCCATGGAGAGGGAGAGCATGGAGAACAACAGTCTCCATAGTTAGTCCTGGGCCGAATCCATAGAGCACTCCCCACTCAAGTCCTTCTCCTGCAGTACCCTTCTCTTCAGCCACCGAGCGTTTTCTCATCTCATCCATGATGAAGAACACACATACGCTGGACATGTTCCCATACTCACTCAGCACATTCCGAGTGGCTTTCAGTTTCTCCGGCTTCAGCTCCAACTTCTCCTCAATCCTGTCAAGGATGGCACGCCCTCCAGGATGGGCAATCCAAAAAAGCGAGTTCCAATCCCATATCCCTAGTGGCTCAAACGCTTTCACCAAGCTCTTCTCTATGTTATTGCCTATCATGTTTGGCACTTGGTTATGCAAATGGAATGTGAGTCCCACTTCCCTCAAGTGGCCTTCAATGGCTCCATCACTATCAGGGAGTATAAGTTGGTCAGTGGACACAAGCTCAAAGTAAGGGTTCTCTACACCAGGGATGGGATCAGCACCGATCACCGCTGCAGCTGAGCCATCTGCGAACATGGCTTGCCCGACGAGGTTGTCAATGTGAACATCATCAGCACCACGGAAACATATGGCTGTGATCTCAGAACATACAATGAGCACACGAGCGTTCACATTGTTTTCGGCCAGATCCTTAGCTATACGTAGCACAGTACCACCAGCGAAGCAACCCTGACTGTAAAGCATAACACGCTTAGTATAGGGCGAGAGACCGAGAAGCTTAATTATCTGGTAGTCAGCCCCGGGCAAGTCGACACCACCGGTGGTGCAAAAGATTAGGTGAGTGATGTCTGAGCGTGGACGTCCCCATTCCTCCAGAGCTTTTATGGCTGCCTTTGCTCCCAGCTTTGGCACCTCTTCCACCATTATATCATGCCTGGTGTTCAGTGAAGAGTGATCCATGAAGGAACACAAGTTGGGTCTCTCTTTTAGCATCTCTTCGTTCAGGAAGAAGTGCCTCTTCTTGATCATTGACTTCTCACCTTCATCCATTAATTAATATCACACGTAAATATTTCTAAATTCACCACTTTTGCATGCACTCATGCATGTATGCATGCACAAATATTAATAAGTACGTATAATTATTAATTAATCACAAAAACGTAAACGTAAGTATACTTACATATGCGCTTGAACTTTTGCTTGAGCTCAACCTTGTGTTCATTATTAGTGATTCTGAAGTAGTAGTCATGGAAGGTGTCCTGATAAACAACGTTGGGTGGGTTGGCGGTGCCCAGTGCTAGTACCTTGGCCAGACCAACAGCCTTCTTCACCTTGTGATCAGCTGCAAAACTATTGCTTCCCATTGTTCTAAATTGATAATAATTACCTTAATCAAGCTTCTTCTCTTTTGCAAAGCAAACTCTCAACTTTGATGATAAACCCTCCCACCGCTGCACCCTTTATATGCAATTTTTGGAATAGCTATCAAATCAGGAT